>NC_044352.1:3369602-3514602 GCF_007364275.1 Archocentrus centrarchus | reverse complement strand
CCTACGCCAGGATCCTGTTTGTGGACTTCAGCTCTGCCTTCAACACCATCATCCCTTATCTCCTCCAAGACAAGCTGTCCCAGATGAACGTGCCAGATCCCATCTGCAGGTGGATCATTGACTTCCTGATGAACAGGAAGCAGCACGTGAGGCTGGGGAAGAATGTCTCGGACTCCCGGACCATCAGCACTGGCACTCCTCAGGGCTGTGTCCTCTCCCCTCTGCTCTTCTCCCTGTATACCAACTGCTGCACCTCTGACCACCAGTCTGTCAAGCTTATTAAGTTTGCAGACGACATGACTCTCATCGGACTCATCTCAGACGGGGACGAGTCGGCCTACAGGATGGAGGTCAAACGTCTGGTGTCCTGGTGCAGCCACAATAACCTGGTACTGAACGCCCAGAAGACAGTGGAGATTATAGTGGACTTTAGGAAGCACACAGCCCCTCTACCCTCCATCATCCTGACTGACACCCCCATCACCACAGTGGACTCTTTTCGCTTCCTGGGAACTACCATCACCCAGGACCTCAAGTGGGAGCCCACCATCATCTCTGTCATCAAAAAGGCCCAGCAGAGGATGTACTTCCTGCGGCGGTTGAAGAAATTCAACTTGCCAGCAAGGACCATGGTGCAGTTCTATACTGCCATCATTGAGTCCATCCTCACCTCCTCCATCACTGTGTGGTACGCTGGAGCCACCACTAGGGACAAACAGAGACTACAGCGCGTTGTGCACTCTGCTGAGAAGGTGATTGGCTGTAACCTCCCATCTCTCCAGGACCTGTACACCTCCAGGACACTGGGGCGTGCAGGTCGGATCACAGCCGACCACTCTCACCCTGGGCACAGACTTTTTGACCCTCTCCCCTCAGGCAGGAGGCTACGGTCCATACGGACCAGAACCTCCCGCCATAAGAACAGTTTCTTCCCCTCTGCTGTTGGACTCATGAACAATAACCCTAAGACTGTTACCACCACCCTCCACAAACACTGATGACCCTATGTCTATGCACCTGTCTGACTGCACTGATGTACATATTAGTGGAATATAGTCTACATTCTTTTATCTTTTAATTAGTCTCTGCACTGTATATTTTGTAATCTTGTAATATTGTGCTATAGTTATAGCTCTAATATCTCTGTATATTTGCAATTTGTATACTTGTATATTGTCTTATAGTTTTTATACTTATTTGTTTTTTTCTGTACGCACGAAGTACCGCAGCAATTTCCTAATGCTGTGAACCTGTTCACCCATATGGCAATAAAAACCTTCTGATTCTGATTCTGATTCTGATTCTGATTGCATGGGGGTGGGGTGGGGGATGGGGCCATGGTGGGGTGGTTGGGGGGGACTGGGCACTGTATTTCCATGCCCAGGCCAGTATGTCCTGTCGCTTGTTTGTGTCTATTGTTGAGTGAATGGGCATCTAGGGGGAGCGGGCCGCCCTCTGCAGTCGGGGCGGGGGTGCCAACCTCGGGTGCTGCAGTGCTCCGGGATGCTGTCACCACGGCCCCGGGCTCACCTCCCCCTGCCCTGTGCTGGGGTGTGGGAGGTCGGGGTGCCTATTGAGCCAGCGGACAGCTGGCTCTCTTCTTCCAGGATTCTTCCTGGTCATATGCCCCCCCCCCCCCCCCCCCCTCCCCCTCCCCATACACAAACACACACATACACACAGAATACACATCACTCACAGATGTAGGATGGAGAGGCCACGTGGAGAGCTGCACCACCACTTGCCTCTCCGTTTTAATTGCACTTTAGTCATTATAACTCACAACACATACACACTTACAACCTGATACACATAGGACCTTTGGGGCAGGCATGTTACTCAGAGGTTGATGAGGTGGGGCCGCTGAGGTGGCCCCACTCGGATCCTCGTCACTGTCTGTCCCCAAATTTTATTTGCACTTTAGACATGGAGGGTTTTGGGGGGGCAGTGTGGGCAAGCACTGACGACCAACAGTTGGCGCTTGTGGCATAATTGTCCCCTCAATTTTAACTGCACCCTATACACCTCATTCACTCACAATCATTAACACATAGACCTACAAGTTGGGGAGGAGGAGGGGTGGATGGGTCATCTTACACCCCGATTTCTTACACCTCGCCCAGGGTAGGGGTCGGGTGGTTCCTTGGGGACCGGGCTGGTGGCGTCCTGGGGTCGCTGTTGGCCCTGGGGTGGTTTCCACTTGCCCCGTCTTCAGAGGGTGGGTAGCTATGGATGAATGTGTGTCTTTGTGTATTTGTCACCGTCTCCGTGAGTATGGGTGGGTGAGTGAATGTGTATGTATGGCATATCTGTGTGTGGGTAAGTATGTATGGGCATGAATGAGTATCTGTGCATAAATGTGTACACGGGTGTGTGGGTGTGTTTGTATGTATGGCTGGACCTGGGTCTGGGCCTTGTGCCTTGTCTCCTGGCCGCTCCTTGCTGGTTGCCTCCTCCCCCCTACCCCCCTGGGGTGGGGGTGCCTCAGGGTTCCTGGGTGGGGCTGGATGTTCTGGCGTGGGTGCTGGCCTGCTCCCCTTGGGGGTGCGGTGCGGGGCTGCGTTGGCTTCTTCGGCGTGGGGGGGGGCTCTGTGGAGGGTCGGGCGGTCCTTGGGTGCCGTGGGCCCGGGGGCCCTGCCGCCGGCCAGTGCAGGGGGCTGGCCGCTGGGAGGGGACTGGCTTCTCATCGCCTTGGGTTCCCTGGAGCCCTCGCTCCTCGACTGGGGGGGCTCCGTCTGAGACCACCCTCTCCCGTCTGCTGGGGTAGGTGTGCGGTTGTCTTTGGATTGAGTGGCCATGGGTCTTCCTGGCTCTTGGTGGGCTGCTGGTGGCCTGGGGTTCCGGGGGCTTTCCGTACCTGCCTCTGGCTTCTGATGGGTAGAGCTGCAGCGTTTTGCCCTCATTGGTAAGTACGTTCCATGACACAGACACAAACGTGACACAGACACAAACACCCACTCAATCACAACTCAACAAAATTGTTGGTGTGCGTAACATGCTTTGTTAGTTTTGTTTTCACACACAAATTTATTTTTGCAAGTATTGATAGTATTTTTTTATGTTAAAGTGATGAACTATCTGATTAATAGACTTGTGCTCTTTCCCCTTTTTTTTTTTTTTCTCTCCTTTTTTTGCTCCCTTTCTCTCTCCCTTTTTCTTTTCTTTATTTTCCTTTTCTTCAGCCTGTCAGCTCTGGCTGTTACATTGTATGTAAAAAAATAACTCAGATAAATAAAATAAAGGGTTAAAACATCAACAAGAAGAGCCTATTGAGAACCTATAGAGCTCATCTTGAAATAGCAAATATGTTTGGCACAACAACGCATTCAGATCACAGTTCTGCTTGCAAGATCTACCAGACATGACAGGCTTTAAAAAAAAAAAAAAAACACCAGCACACGACTACAAGGTAATTAACACACACAATCCAGCTACACAAGCATAAATACAGACATGAGGTCGGCAACTTCCGTAGGTTGTGTACAGAAGTCGCAAAGACCCTGAAAGTCTAAATAGCGAGCATCTAACCAAGCTAGCTCCAAAACAGAAGCAGCATCAGTTGGTGATAACATCAGGATGCAGCTGGATTTGACCTTTGACTCCTTCAAAGTGTGTTCAGTTTTTGTTTTTGTCAAACACCACATGTAGGTGTTGTTAATCTGCTGCATCGACGCTGAACTTTATTGGGAGTTTATTGTAGAATTTGAGTTTTGGAGTTCATGTTTTTCTTTGTTTCTCCCTGTTGATGTTCATATGTGTCCTTAATATTACACACATTTAGCAGGTAGTGCTGCTGTCTGTGAACAGTGGGTCGTTGAATATATTTCTTTAAAGAATGAATGAATGAATGAAGTTTTATTGCCATGTGGGTGAACAAGTTCACACATTGGAAATTGCAGTTACAGAACACCATCCAAGAATACACAAACACAACACACATGGGGGGATATGTGTCCTCGGGTCATGCAGCCGACTTGCAGCGCTACCTTTGGCAGGAGGAGAAAACAACACATCATGGGGAAGTTAGGTTAAAAAAAAAGTCATCTGGTACAGTGCTCAAAAAGAGCACTATACCAGGGTCCAAAAAAACCACCTTAGCAAAGCATTTGCACATGTAAAGCTAGGACAGCGGCGGTAGGGGAGGTCAGGTCAGGAGGGGATGCAGACGGAGACGAGAGGTGGGGGCATTGTGGAGCCAGATGCCAGGTTCCAGCCAAAACAGTTCGCTGATAGTGGTGGAATTTCATCAGCGGCCGTGGTACACCAGACCCAGCTTCACAAATCACAACGCGGAGTGGGGGGAAGAGCAGCCGCACACAGAGCCCCGGAGAGAGATATGGTTGCCAACCCAAGGCCGGCAGGGGAGCCGAATTCCTGATAACAAATGTTGTTTTGGAACAGGCTGCTTGTTTTTCCAACAGCCTTCAGTCTTACTGGGAAACCATTCAAAAATCCAATATTCCAAATTCGTTGATTGCCGTCCTCACTGTGCAGAACCGAACTGTATCTCCTGATCTAACCCCTCTCGCCTGCGAGCTCGCTAATCTTGCGGCTCAGGTCCACCAGGCTTTGAGTCTGAGTTTGTACGGCTCTGCTCAGCCCTTCCACCTGGGTCGGCAGCCTCTGCAGATGTCGAACCGCCGTCCAGATTTTCTTAATTTGCCAGTAAAGCAGGTATCCACCGAGCCCAAACAGAGAAGATACCGCCACCAAAAAGCCGAATATATATGCGTCTTCCACGTCTTCCACTCCAAGGGCTGAGAAGCACACCGGTCTCCACGAGCTCCAAGAGTCGATGACGTATCCAACCGGGTCTGTTCCACTCGGACACGCAGGCTCCCCTGTCCCGGATCTCATAGTGGAAAAAATTCGATCAATGATGGAGAATGCCCAGTTTGCCAGATCCATGTTTCAATCTTGTTCTTATTCGGACAGTGTGTAGAAGACGCTCTCACAGCAAGCAGCAAGCGGAGAGATGGGGAGGGCAGGGAGAGAGAGATAGTGCGACCGTCTCCGACAAGAGCAGGAAGAAGGTGTTTGTATGTTTTGTTGAGTTTTTATTACACAATTGTCACTTTTGCATCTTGAATCTTCCACCTGCTTAGGTATGAAAATAGTAAAACTAATACTGAAACTAATGAAACTAAGCATGAAACCAAAAATAAAAACTAATAAAAAATGAACCACTCTGAAAACTAACTAAAACTAAACTATAATGTAAAATCCAAAACTATTATAACCCTGGTGCATATGATATGATCAATAATCACTGATTAGGCGCCCATCTGCTGCTTCACCTCCCCTCCTCCTCTCGCCCCACCACACACACACACACACGCACGCACACGCACAAAAGGCGCTCCGGCGCACGCTTTCGAGATCGTGACTGTTTTCAGTTGAATCATGCTATCCAGTAAAACAAAATTAAATGGGTACAGTGGTACCTTGAGATACGAGCTGCTCCACATACGAGTTTTTCGAGATGTGAGCCGCGGCTCGAGCAAAATTTTTGCTCTAGATACGAGCTCAGTTCAAAGATACGAGCCGAACTTTGGGACGCCACCGATAGTTGGCATGTCGGTGTTCAGTCACACAATCCTCTCGCATCCCTCATCTCATTCTTCTCACGTTTTACCATGCAGAGTCAAGCGGTGTCTCCTTCGTGTGAGCGTTTCAGCAGCATTTTTTGGTGTTTTACTAACTTTTTTGTGTGTACATCATGGGTCCCAAGAAAGTAAGTGCAAATGACAATGGTGACAAGAAGAAGAGAATGATGCCAATTGAGCCAAAGCAAGAGATAATAGAAAAACATGAGCAAGGCATGCATGTGATTGAACTTGCCAGGCTGTACGACCACAGTACGTCGACCATATGTACAATCTTAAAACAAAAAGACACCATCAAAAGTGCTAGACTAGCGAAAGGCACTACAATTCTTTCGCAGTTAAGGTTGACTGTGCACGAAGAAATGGAGAAGCTGTTGTTAGTGTGGATAAAAAGAAAAAGAGCTGGCAGGAGATACACTCACCGAAAAGGTCATAAGCAAGAAAGCCCGCGTGATATACAGCGATCTGAAGAAGAAAGAACCATCCACGTCTACAGGTGGAGAAGAAGAATTCAAGGCCAGTCATGGATGGTTTGAGAAATTCAAAAGGAGACCAGGCATGCACTCGGTCGTAAGGCATGACGTAAAGGCAGCTGACGAGTTTATCACACGTTTTGCTGACCTCATCAAGGAAGGCGGCTACATCCCCCAGCAAGTCTTTAACTGCAACGAGACGGGGCTGTTTTGGAAGAAAATGCCCCATAGGACTTTCATAACAGTCGACGAGACAAAGATGCCAGGACATAAGCCAGTGAAGGACCGTCTCACCCTTGCATTGTGCGCAAATGCTAGCGGTGACTGCAAAGTGAAGCCACTGCTTGTTTACCATTCTGAAAATCCTCGTGCATTCAAGATGCACAAGATTTTGAAAGAAAAACTGCACATTATGTGTCACGCCATTGCAAGGGCATGGGTTACGAGGCAGTTCTTTGTAGATTGGGTAAATCTGGCATTTGGTTCTGCCGTGAAGAAATATCTTCTCGAAAATAAACTCCTGTTACAAGCGTTACTCATCCTTGACAATGCTCCAGCCCACCCGCCTGGTCTCCAAGATGACATCCTAGAAGAATTTCAGTTCATCAAAGTCCTCTACCTCCCACCCAACACGACTTCAATCCTGCAACTAATGGATCAGCAGGTCATATCAAATTTTTAAAAGCTTTATACAAAGCACTTGTTCCGCCAATGCTTCGAGGTGACCGAGAATACAAAGCTAACACTTAAAGAATTATGGAAGGAACATTTCAGTATCATAATATGCTTACTAATTATTGACCTGGCATGGCAAGAAGTGACCAGAAGAACAGTGATCTCGGCGTGGAAAAAACTATGGCCTGGTGTGGTTGCAGAGAGGAATTTCGAAGGATTTGAACCCGAGACGGAGACCGACGTAGAACCATTAGAGGAGATTGTGTCCCTCGGCAAGTCGATGGGTCTGGAGGTAGACGAGGGTGATGTCAACAAGCTTGTCAATGAACATGACGAGGAACTCTCAACTGAGAAGTTGAAGGCGCTGCAGATGATGCAAGTGACGGAGCTTCAGCAAGAGATCAGTGGTAGTGAGGAGGAGGTAGAGCTGGAGGAAGTGATTTCCACAAGTGAAATTAATGAAATGCTGGCAATGTGGGAGAAGGTTTCAGGTTTCACTGAAAAGAAACACCCAGAAAAAGTTGCAACGGGTCGTGCTTCGGCACTTTTCAATGACACTTGCCTGTCTCGCTTTCGGAACATGTTAAAAGGCAGGGAACAGCAAACGTCTTGTTTATGTATAAAAGGGCTGCGAGTGAAGGTGCCGAAAGTGCAGCCAAAAAGGCAAAAACAGATGATTAGTGTAAACTTTATCATACGTACGTGATGTTATTCTAAGTTCAAAGTTAAGAAAGTTTTTTTTTTTTTTTTTTTACAATTTACGTAATTTTGTGAATTAATTTAAAGTCCAGAAAGTGCAATTGAAGTTTTGTTTAAAGTGCAAAAAAGTGCTGTTTCAGTTTACCCGTACGTATCTACACCTCATAGCGTGCTAGTATCCCTTCCTCCCTCCCTCTCTCCTCAGCCGCTCTCCATTAGCCACGCTCATCTATCGCCAAGGTAAGATTACAGTACCGTAGTTTATATATTTTTCTTTTATTTATTTATTTTATTATGTTTCATCTGTGTATAATTGTCTTTTTCTTAATTAAAAACATGTATTTTTTCACAATTTGGGATATTCTGGGGACTTGTCAGAGGGCTGGAACGGATTAAATCTATTTCCTTTATTTTAAATGGGGAAAATTTGTTCGAGATACGAGCTGCTCTACTTACGAGCTCAGCCCTGGAACAAATTAAACTCTTATCTCGAGGTACCACTGTATTTGTGTTCATGAGCACGAATCAATAGATTTTATTTTGTGACTATTGCACGAACTGCCATGAGACCGGGTTGTCTGATGACAGGTAGCTAAAGATGGAGAGGCAAAAAAAGAAAGCTCTCCGGTGCACAAAACAGAAAACGGACGAGGGAGAAGGATAAAAATGTTGTTGGGATGAAAAAAAGCTTTTCAAAGTGGTTTAGAGACAGTCAGTAAGTTATGTCAGTGTATCACCAGTGTTACCTATGTGTATCTGGTGTCCTTTCTTGGTGTGGAAATAAACCATAAGGAGCTGCCCTATAGCTGTGGCATCAATCTTTAATTTTCCATCTGCATTTCACACAATGAGCACAGAGGTAAGGTGACTCTGGTGAGAAAAACAAGTGCTCCTTCTCATCTGTGATCCTCACAGGCGGCTCTGAGGATTACCCATAATACCTTGCTTTTCAAGGGTTAATGCAGTATGACTTTTGACCAGAAGATTTTAGCAGGATTTAACACAATTTAACTGTGTTAAATAAATGTGATGCAAATTTTACAAATAAGGAAAAGAAAGAAAGAAAGATGTATCTTTCTTAATATTTTTGAGTCTGCAACTACGTTTAAAGTAGCTTCACTGTATCACAATTTTTTAAAAATAAAATACATTTAATTCTGAATTGCAGAGTTTTTTCCTATATCGCATGAATAAATAAATATAATGCCGCTTCTTCGAAGATTTTCACCTATTGTGGGGGTCTCTGGAACGTAACCCCCGCGATAGGTGAGGGATCACTGTATTTACCTTACATTTTAAGATAAGGTTATTTTGACAATATATGCTGCCATCTTGTGTCACTGCTGGAAAAAAGGCAGTTGTAGCCTCAGCAATAACGTGATGTTGGACACTGTAAGATGCTTTTAAATTTTGGCGCATATGTTTAAATCAAATGATTAAATCTTAAGTTTAGGTCGCATAAATCTAAATATTGCATTATCTTTATCCAGTCCTGACATGAATTCAGTCAGACTCCAAGATGTGGAGCCAGTGATGTTCTTGACTGTAACTGATCATTATGGGATGTCTTATAGTACTTTCTCTTCTGTCTGTTTTTTTTTTTAATTGATTTTTAATATCCTTTTTTCCCCCTGTTTCATCATTTTATTATTTCATTGGCCCTCAGCAGTCCTGTTCGCTTCATCAGGTGGTGGCCTCCTCGCAGTAGGAGGGTTCACAGCTGAGTGTGAAGCAGCTGGCATGAGAATTAGTCTAAAAAAAGCTCTATTCTCTGTGTCCTCCATAGTAGAGGGTGACTCTGCCTCCACACCTGAACACCAACATGAGGATACTCAGGGGTTACAGTGGGATTCAGAAGGTGGAGGAACCCTAAGAATGGCAGTAGCGCTCTGCATGGGAAGAAGAATCGTAACTTTCTATTGTGAAATCCAGTAGATTTTATTTGTGTACAGGCTGTGATCACCCTTTTCCCACACAAAACAGACATCACACACACACACACACACACACACACACACACACACACACACACACACACACACACACACACGCACTGCGTGTTCGTGTCAAATGCAGTTATGTAAAAAGTAAATTAATAATCTCAATATATAGATCAAAGTACATCATTAATGATCCAAACAACTATAACAAGACCCTTATAAAGGGCTTAGGAATGTCACTAAAATTACAATTAGTCACAATCAGATTAAATATGTTAACAATATAAATCGGCAATAAGAACAGAAAAATTCTTAAAATGCAAAAAGTAAATAAATGTCTTAAAAATCTTTTAAAATGTAATAAAATGTACAATGATAACAGAAAAAAGAAAATTCAACAACAGTTTTAGGTTCTCATGAGATGAAATGACAGTGAATTTTTGAGCAATCTACAAAAAAGTTATAGTGTGTTTCACTGCTGTTTTTTTTTTTTTTTTAGCACTGTAATAATAAGAAGAAATAGAAAAGTTGAAATAGAAATGAAACAGCTGACAAAAAAACCCCTGTTTGAATTTAATTAAGTAGATCCACGTTTTCTGCACCTCCCTCTCCAGGAGGTGGCACAGCTGAAGATTCACGTGATTGTCCAGACGATGTTATCATCTCTGTTATGATCTCTTCAGCAACATCAAAACACTTCCTCCACTCTTCATTGTCTCTGTAGGTGTTGAGTTTTGCAGTTATCTTCTCCTTTGCATTTTGTCTCAGTGCTTCAACAACTAAAAATTCAGCTTGTTCCGAAACAATCTCATCAAAGTTGGTATCATTCTTGGAATCCTCTGAATTATTTGAAGTTTTACGACAACATTTCCTCCAAGGTATGGATGAGACAGTGGCAGCCAAAAAGATGAGGCCGAAGAGAAAAGGCAAGTCAAAATGCTGAAAATTATTTTTATGATTTAGTATTTATTATTTTTGTTATTTGCAAAACCTTTATTTGCACCCTTACTTTATTTCAAGGCCATATCAAAAAGTTAATGTGTGCCAGCGTACTGTGCCAGAGCTATTAATATTTTTGATTGTCTCTATCTTTTCCTCATTATAATTACTCTTTAGCATTTAGAGCCATAAACCTAAAGCCTGTTTTGGAAAAGAGAAAACAGGTGCAGTGTTAATTTTGTGGCAGAAATGCGTGTACACAGGTTCTGTGTGTAATTTTGTTTAGGAGTTTTTCTCTCAGAGTGCAAAATTTATACAATTTAAAGGATTTATACAAATAGATGAATTTAATATTTACATTTGCATACAAATTTCTAAGGCTCACTGAATACTATTCAGAGCGTATTTTTTTAAATTTATTAGGGCTTTACTCCCTTCATCCAATGACCTGTTAATTTTTGTTACTTTTGTTACTGAAAGCAGCACATCAGAGGTTTTGACTCTCAACGGAATGTTTTTTTGTTTTTGTTTTGTTTTTTGTTTGTTTGTTTTCTTGCTCCCTCGTGCTCATTTGCCCCGTTGAGTAAATTTGGCTTTTTGTGTCTTGGCAGAAATCTTATTTTGTAAATCTGCTCATTCTAATCTTATGCTGGTGTTACAAGATAGGAGTAGATAAATGCGGCACAGAACTGGGTTAAATTTAGTTTTTACATTAATCCAGATAAATAAAAATAGACACTCACCCTTGATTTGTTTTTCAGTGCAGCAGTTCTTTCTCGTTCCTCTTCTGTGAGATTATTCTTGTGTTTGCAGGCTAAATGTTGCTGTTGTTTGTCAGGACAACAGCAGACATACCAGTCTCCATCAAGTAACACAGACATAGACCACAGCAGGCCAATAGAAAGTGCTGCGAAAAAGCAATGTAACAATAAGCAACACAATCTTAAACTGCGTGTAGACACTGTGTATCTCCAGACCCTTTGACATGATTTATCGATCCAGAGCAGCAAGAAAAGTATAAAAATACAGGCAGAGTTATGTATAACCAGCAGTCACCGGTTTGTCCTTTACAGGTACGCTTGAAATCCTTTTCAAATACAACATGGTGAGAAAAAATTACAATAATGGCAACATAGAGACTATCTGATTTAATGAATCCATTCACAATTTTTTCCAGTGCAAGTTTAAGACTGTCCATGTCTGACAGATTTACAGAGGAAAGAAATAACTTGAAGACTGACACCTGAACTTCTAAGAGACCAACAGCTAACCAAGGTTTCTTTCTCACATGATGCTATATGGGCAAAGGTGGACTCAGTCTAACCCAGTGGGGGGTGGAGCCTGGGCGGCAGCATGGCTGCTCTATGTTTATAGTGGACAGTGAGAGGGGACAGCTTTGCTGGTGCCAACGTACCTGCTAACGTTTCCTTATTCTGTTGTGAGAATTAATCCCATGTTCAACATTTGTTCCGCATGACTTTTCTCCCAGGTTGTTGTTGCCCCACCCGTCAGGACCCTGCAACCCCACAGTTTGAGAAACACTGGCCTAACAAACCAAGTTTCAAACCGAGTGCCGTTGGTGTAAGAAGAAGGTCGGAGGGTGGTCACAGGGCATCATGAGGCAGCTGCCCCCCACCTACAGCTGCCAGTTCCCTGCTGTACTGATGTACAAGTACGAGACAAGTATCTCATCCATGTGTGCTGTCTGCTGCAATCATTAATCCGATGAAGCTGTGCATAATGCTGCTTTTGTTGTTGTGCAGGCTGTCCTGTGACCAGAGGGTGATTGCACAGCTGAGGTCACGCACTCTGGGCAGCAGTGCCACTCTGCTGTACAACACCCTGCAGGAGCAGCACTCGGAGTCCTGGATGCGGAGAGCGATCCAGTACCTCGGCGTTTGCGAGCAGTTCCTGGCCTTGTCCAACTTGAGGGGGCAGTTTCCACCACCACCCCCGATGCCCCCTCTGCCTTCACCTGTCTGGCTGCTGGCGGTGTATGGCTACAACATCCTGACACGGCTGCACGAGTACAAGCCAAGTGTCAGGTCCACCTTTGGATGCATCTTGAAGATGAATTCCTCCAAGAAGGTGAGCAAAAATTGTTGTTGTTTGATATTATTGTATTATTGTAGGGTCTTTACCCACAATACAAAGCACCTTGAGGTGACTGTTGTGATTTGACGCTATATAAATAAAATTGAGTTGATTTGAATTGAATAGAAGCTGCTTTACAACCACAATCCTGTGTTTGTACTTACAGAAGTCTCCTTCCTGCTGTGTCCACTTTAATGAAACAGTCAAGTTTGAACAGATGATATTTTAGCCAAATGTTATTTACTATGAAATGTGGCATGCAGTTTTACATTAAATGTAACACTGAACAAAGCATGTGGTATTTTGTTTGTGGGATTTTTGATAGAGTTGTTTATTTATTTGGAATGAGAGCTTTATTGTGATGGGTGGATGGCTTAAAGCTTTGAGCCCAGAGCTAAAATGTTGACTATCCTGTAACTCTTCATGCAACAAAGCCCAACATTCCTGATGTGCAAGACGCCCTTTGGAACTTTGTGGGAACTTGCATAAGCTCAGGTATTCACAGCATCGATACAAAGTCAGGGCAAGCAAATGCCCCCCAGCTGGAGATACTTACAGTACATACTTGATTACATTTATAGCATCTGCAGATATACATCAGGATTGGATAAGCTCAGTTTTTGTAGTGGTTGAAAATCTATGATTGCAAAAAAGAAAAAAGCTCTGCCCACTTACATGTTTAATCAGTTTATAAACAATAAACATTGCAGACTTATTTAAAATTATTGTTTAAATTATTGTTGGATTATATTTGCTCCATTTAAAAAGTTACATTAAAAGAAACAAAATCCCCAAAACAAATCACAAAGAGCAATAAGATAAACTGCAAAGAATAATCAAAGAAAGAACAGAATTTATCTTTAGAATAGAATAGAATGCCTTTATTGTCATTATACAGGATGTACAATGAGATTGGAGGGCCACTCCTGTTCAGTGCCATGTAACAGAAAATCAAACTCTCTAAAATAAAAATATTATAATCTAGTATGATCAATATAATCAAGAGATATACAGAAATAAACAATGTGTAAAATATACAAAAAATTGAATGTATAAAAATATATACATACATTGGTGCATCTGTACATTGTAAGAAAAGTAAATATGTGTATACATATAATAATGAAGATGATGAATATTGCACTTGGTGAATGAATATTGCACTAGTGAATGAATACTGGATATTACACAATATAGGAATGTCAGATATTGTTCAGTATGAATAATATAATATTGCACAGTTACAGTGGGTGAGTGTGTGAGTTCAGGGTGGTGATTGCTCTGGCGAAGAAACTGTTCTTGAGTCTGTTTGTTCTGGCTTTGATGCACCTGTAGCGCCTGCCAGAGGGCAGCAGGTCAAACAGGTCAAAGCCAGGGTGTGAGCTGTCCTTGATGATGTTCCTGGCTCTGCTGATGCAGCGGGAGGTGTAGATGTCCATCAGGGAGGGGAGAGGGCAGCCAACGATTCTTTGTGCTGTCTTGACTACCCTCTGAAGCCTGACCCTGTCTGCCTCAGTGCAGCTGCCGTACCATACTGTGATACAGTACGTCAGCAGGCTCTCAATGGATGAGCGGTAGAAGGTCAGCAGCAGGTTTGAGTCCAAGTTGTTCTTCCTGAGGACCCTCAGGAAGTGAAGTCGCTGCTGAGCCTTCTTGATAACAGCTGTGATGTTATCTGACCAAGAGAGATCAGCAGAGATGAGGACACCAAGAAACCTGAAGGTGTGGACCCTCTCCACATGCTCGCCGTTGATGTAGAGGGGAGCTGGGTCAGTCCTGTGCTTCCTGAAGTCGATGATGATCTCTTTGGTTTTCATGGTGTTCAGTACCAGGTTGTTCTCTGAACACCAGGCTGTCAACTTCAAGACCTCCTCTCTGTAAGCTGCCTCATCTCCCTTCGAGATGAGTCCGACCACTGTGGTGTCGTCAGCAAATTTGACGATGAGGTTGTTATTGTGGGCCGGACTGCAGTCATGGGTGTAGAGGCAGTACAGGAGGGGGCTCAGCACACAGCCCTGTGGGGAGCCAGTGCTCAGTGTGCGGGTGGAGGAGAGATGGGGGCCAAGTCTCACAGTCTGGGGCCGGTTGGTTAAGAAGTCCTTGATCCAGGAACATGTGAGAGGGGGGAGGCCCAGGGTGTGCAGTTTGGTGGTGAGAATGTCCGGGATGATTGTGTTGAACGCTGAGCTGTAATCCACAAAGAGCATGCGAGCATAGCTCTGCTGCTCTTTGTCTGCCCAAATGACCAAGATGGCGGCGCGCACAGACGCAGCGGCTCACAGCTCTTCCTTTCGGTGCTCTTTTTTGTACTTTTTGTATTTCATATTTGTTAGTTTTGGTGCATTTGTCTCCGCAAACAACTGCTACACATGCCAGGATCTTGTGGACATTGGCTACCGGCACAAGATATCAGTATCGAGTGATTTTCACTACACTCATAACATCCCAGACAACATAGCGAGACCGCCGGGGGCTCCGTGGATTGTTATCGGGTCTGGAAGGCGCCGCCGACGGCGGAGGGAGAGGAAGCAGAAGCGGGGCTGCAGGTCCGGCTTTATGCTGAAGCTGAAACGCCAACCACACAGGCCTCCTCTGCCGAGCCTGTATCTCTCCAACGCCAGGTCCATGGTAAATAAAACGGACAACCTAGAGTTAGAGCTGGCTGTAAATCGCTATGTTCGTGACTGCTGTGTAATGATTATCACCGAGACCTGGCTAAACCCCCACATTCCCGATGCTAGCGTGCAGCTAGCAGGCCGCACTCTGCTACGCGGAGATCGGACCAAGGACTCCGGTAAGAGCAGGGGAGGGGGTCTCTGTATTTACGTGCATGAGGACTGGTGTAACAACGGAACAATCATAGACAAACATTGTTCCCCAGACCTCGAGTACATGTCTGTAAGATGTCGGCCCTTTTTTCTACCCAGAGAGCTAACAGTAGTGATCGTCACAGCTGTGTATATAGCTCCCGATGCTAACGTTAGCATGGCGCTCTCTCTCCTGCTGAACGCCATTAACGAACAGCAGCGGCTCCACCCCGACGGTGTTCTTATTATCGCGGGAGACTTTAACAAGGCCAACTTAAAGACTGAACTCCCGAAATTCCACCAACATGTCAAATGTTCCACAAGAGGGGAGAACACTCTTGACCATGTTTACTCCAACATTAAGCACGCTTACAGAGCCAAACCCCTCCCCCACCTCGGCCAGTCCGACCATCTTTCCCTGCTGCTCACCCCAGCATACACCCCCCTCAGACGGAGAGCCAGGCCTACTGTAAAAACCATTACAACCTGGCCTGAAAACGCACTCTCCGACCTACAGGACTGCTTTGCATACACAGACTGGGACTTATTCGAACACGAGGACCTAGAAACATTCACAGGGACGGTACTGGACTACATTAAGTTCTGTATCGGAAATGTGACTGTCAGCAAAAACATCCGGGTTTTCCCTAACCAGAAACCCTGGATGAACAGCCAGGTCCGTTCACTCCTCAAAACCCGTGATGCTGCCTTCAGGTCAGGCGACAGAGCTCTGTACAGTGCTGCTCGAGCTGACCTGAAAAGAGGAATTAAAAAAGCCAAAACGGACTACAGGAGGAGAATAGAGTCCCATCTGTCCCATCTTTAACAGACAAACTGAAGAAGTGTACAGACTGTTTATTAAAGAGAGATAATGATAAAGAAATAATAACAAGGGTAGATTTATATGATTATATACTTATTCATGCAAAATTAAAAACCAGAAAGTGTAAAGAATTTATCAATTTATCATTTTTTGGCTGTGATGTACATTTCATCCCCTTTGTTGTGAGTAAAAGCAGGTCAGTATAAAATCTTACAAACCAGGCTGCTGTTGATTCAGTTGTTTTATTTTGTTTCTGTTTTCTTAATTATTTCTGCAGCAACATCAAAACATTCTCTGCATTTTTATGTATTTGATCAAAGAAGATTTGAGACAGGAATCTATTTTTTCATCTCATTTGTAACAATTATAATATTTGTTTTTGTATTATATTTGTCAAAATTCAAACCACACAGAGAAAAAAGCTGAAAGGCATAATCATATTAAAATATAAAGGTTTTGAATATAAAACTGTACAGAATTAGAACATTTTTTAATAACACAATGGATTGTTTTATCTTTTCAGTTTTTAACTCCACTACATTTCCTTTTCTCTCTCTCTTTTTTAATGAGGAATATTTTAACATGAAATATAATGCGGGGAAAGATCTGATTTTGAAATGCTGAAGGATACCTTTGGACACTGTGCAGATTGCAGTCAGTCACTGTGATGATCCAGCGGCTCATTGGGTCAGAAACAAAAAGTAATAAATGTTATATTTGTTGTTGAGCCCTGCTGTGGATCCTCCTGTGATCATGTTTCTATGGCCCTTACAAGATTCTACACCTCCACTGCGTCCTGTGACGTCGCATTAGCTGGTTCTCACCTTCTTCCTCCTGCTAGCTCATCCCACTCTTGTCGTTGTTCCCTCGAAAGTTTTGGTTTATTGAAGTTTTCGATCATTCCTGCAGCAAATTCCACTTCTCCCCAGTCATTTTCATTTCCACCTATTTTGTTAAGGATGATTCTAGACAACTCCTCTTTCCCTGCTTTCTTCAGGATCTCATTCAAAACTGTTCCCTCCTCTTCCAAGAGCACTGTATCATAAACAGCTCTTCTGCTAGAACAGCAGTTACAGCATCTCCTCCAATTACACAGTGACATGAGCGCCACTGAAAGAATGATAAAAAATACCAGAAAGAAGCCAAATCTCTGAAAAGGAAACAGCAAAGAATGAGCAATCACCACCCTGAACTCACACACTCACCCACTGTAACTGTGCAATATTATATTATTCATACTGAACAATATCTAACATTCCTATATTGTGTAATATCCAGTATTCATTCACTAGTGCAATATTCATTCACCAAGTGCAATATTCATCATCTTCATTATTATATGTATACACATATTTACTTTTCTTACAATGTACAGATGCACCAATGTATGTATATATTTTTATACATTCTATTTTTTGCATATTTTACACACTGTTTATTTCTGTATATCTCTTGATTATATTGATCATACTAGATTATAATATTTTTATAATATTTTTATTTTAGAGAGTTTGATTTTCTGTTACATGGCACTGAACAGGAGTGGCCCTCCAATCTCATTGTACATCCTGTATAATGACAATAAAGGCATTCTATTCTATTCTATTCTATTCTATTCTATATGGCGGTGTTCTTCATTTTATGATATACATGATGAACTAGAGTCAAACAGAACCGTTTTATATGCTGTGAATAGAGTATGAAATACTCACTCTAGAAATGTTTTTCTGTTCAGCAATGAATTCTTTTTCATCGGCTGTGATGCTGGATTTGTCTTTGCAGGCTATTGCCGCCTGTTCTGCAGACCGACCTACCTTACAGCAAACAAACCAGTCTCCATCGATGAGTAGAGAGACAATCCACAGTAGACCAACACAAAAGGCCTTCAAAAAGCGATTTAATAAAACCCCACATAATTCACCTGAGCATTTAGAGGTACATGCACATGAATATTGGCAGGCTGTCGTCATTTTCTTGTCAATCCAGAGGATTAAGCATAATATAGTGCAGGCTGGGAAAAGCAGGTATACCCAGCAGTCAGAATCTACATCTTTGCAAGTGCAGGCAACATCTCTATCAAGCAAAGTATTGTAAGTAAAACTGCAAATAATAATGACAAAAATGCTGATTTCCCTAAAGGGAAAATTTGCTATGAAGTCCTTCATCTTTGGTGGACAGTTTGCATCTGATGAGACCTGAAACTTGAAATGCAGATGTATACCCTATCTTGTTTTGGAAAAAAAAAAACCTGTTGAATTGAGTTCCAGGTAACTGGTCTGAACAAGTCTGCAGGATTACATGCTGTTATTAAATCAAGCAGTGGCATACGGTGACTTTAAAGATTAAGATTAAGATTAAGATAGTGTTTATTTGTCACATGCACAGTTATACACAGTACAATGCACAGTGAAATGTATTTTGTACCTGCAACCATATATACACACACATATAAATAAGAAGAATAAAAATTAAAAAAAAGTAATTCACACTATACACTATACTCTATATACTATACACTATACACACTTTTATAAATTATAATATTTACATAGTGCAATAATGGTCCAGTTAGGGCTCAGAGTTGAGCAGACGGATGGCTTGTGGGTAAAAACTCTTCTTCAACCTTTCAGTCTTAGCCCTCAGGCAGCGGTAACGCCGGCCTGATGGGAGCAGGGAGAAGAGAGAGTGTCCGGGGTGGCTGGGCTGTTTTAGGATCTTCATGGCCCTCAGCCTGCACTGCTTGGTGTAAATGTCCTGCAGGTTGGGGAGGGTGGTTCTGGTGGTCCGTTCAGCTGAATGAACCACCCTTTTTAGGGCCATGAAGTCCTGCTTGGTGCAGTTTCCCATCCAGGTGGTGATGCTCCCACGCATGATGCTCTCGATGGTGCAGGTGTAAAAGTTCCTGAGCACCTTGAGTGGGAGCTTGAAGTCTCTCAGCCGCCTGAGGAGGTAGAGACGCTGTCTGGCCTTCTTCACAGTGATGTTTATGTGATGAGTCCAGGACAGGTCCTGTGAGATGGTCACTCCCAGGTATTTGAAAGTGTCCACTCTTTCCACCTCAGCACCACTGATGACAAGTGGATGGTAGTCCCTCTGCTGCTTCCTGCTGAAGTCCACGATCAGTTCCTTCGTTTTGCTGACGTTGAGCAGGAGGTGGTTCTCCTGGCACCAGTTCTCCAGGCGGGAGACCTCTCTCCTGTAGGCTGTGAAAGAAAGGCAAGCAAAGACAAATACTCCACCCTCACCCCTCCCATTCCCCCACACACCTCACCACCACCACCCCTTTTTGTTTTCTTTTTTTTTTTTATGCCGGCAGCCTTCTGCATCATTTTTAAAACCTAAAATATTATTTCTGTAGTCATTAAAATATTTACAATTAGCTGAAAATGACAAGTGCTGGAAGTTTTTATTTTAGAACTATTTCTTTAGTAAAAGCAGCAATGCCACACTACAAAAACACCTCACTGTGTATTAAACTGTGCATTATTGGCAAATTGTACATGAATTATCATAGGTAAAACTAGAAAAATGTTCCTATACACCAGGGGTATTCAAATAAAATTTAAAGAGGTCCAGTCAGACAAAATTTCATGAGGCCAAGGTCCGGAAGTCCACCTATTTAATGTGATATATACGTATATAAACTCGACAAAAGATACCGTTTAAAAAACTGCATTCAACAACCAACTGTTCACAAAATAGCAGCATTACATGTTTAATGTGTGTAATATTAAGGAAACACATGAACATCAACAAGGAGAAACAAAGAAAAATATGAACTCCAAAACTGAATAAACTCTCCAACAAACTTCAGCGTCAGTGCAGAACACGTGGTATAAAACATCAGAACACAGCGAATGTTGTACAAAAACAATCTGAACTCTTTGAAGTTGTCAAAGCTCAAATCCAGCTGCATCCTTATGGTCTCACCACATGAAGCTGCTTCTGTTTTGGAGCTGCTCGGAGAGCTCGCTTTGCGGCCTCTGTACACAACCTACTTAAGTGGCTGACCATCTCTGCTTGTGTAGCTGGATTGTGTGTGTTAATTACCTTGTGGTCATGTGCTGGTGTTTTATATGCGGACGCGGCTGGGACGTTTTTGGTCCACGCTCTTTGTGCTCAGTTTTTTGTCTGCAAACATATTTGTCCCGGTTTTTCCACTTTCCTCTCCATTCTTACAGTCTCAGCAGTCTCCCTCCAGGAATTTGCTGATATTTGTGAGTCCTTATATTGATGCTTTGATTATTAGTCCTGATTGTTATTCTCTCACTGGTAAATTCAAACAGGTTAATCACAACCTTGTGGGCTGTGTGGACCCGACATGTAGTTCGATTTCTCCGGAGGAGCACGTCAGGTTACGTTGAAGGATCAGTGCGGTTTCTCGGCAGACCGCTGCCATTACTTTATGGACCGATGTGGTGAGCACGCACACAGTTGCCCGATGGCGCTCCCAGCTTAAGGAGGCTTTTCGGCTAGAGAAGGAGCCCTTGGTGGACCATGCTTATCCAACCCAGCCCAAAACTCAAAGAACGACCTCACCCAATAGTCGCTAGCCTGCACTATTATATGGACTGTGTGGACATATTACGCCGAGCCAAGACTCAGCAATGGATTAAGATTGGAGATATGCCTTTCTCTGTTTTCCCTGACCACACTCTGAGGACAGCCCGAGCTGCCTTTAATGATGTTTGCTGTCAGCTCCGCGGGATCCCGGGGATCCGTTTTGGATTGCTTTACCCGGCACGCCTCCTGGTTACACACAATGGCATGGAGAAGGAGTGTAGCCCCTTAACTGGCAAGGGCCCGGTGACGGGCCGTTTGTAGTCCCTTTTATATGGCAGGCTAGACCCTCCCATTTTTATTGACACGTCATTCGGCCAATCATGTAACTGGCTGCACCAAATCACCTGACAAAGCTACATGACGCCCTCTGAGTATTATTGGCTCTGGGAAACCCATTTCTTAACATTATTGGCCGAATGAGGTGTCAGTCAAAATGGGCGGGTCTAGCCTGCCATATAAATGCACTTCATTCGGCCCCCGGAACAGACGCAGCCGATTAATAGGCTATGAAATGGGTTTTTCAGAGCCAATAATAACCAGAAGGCGTTATGTAGTTTTTGTCAGGTGATTTTTTTGCTGCCAGTTAAGGGGTTAAATCACCAGAAGAGGCCAACGCATTCATCAGGTTGCTCAACATATCAGTGGACTTTGTAAAAGGTACATAAGTGATTAAGCCATGACATCGCATAACGACTACTGATAAATTTCTCTCTCTCCATGTTGACTCGTAATACTAGACATTCTGGAGGGGATAACAGACGTGTCGTGGCAGTTGTTTGACTTGAAACAACTTTAATCTGCACATTTCGACTTTTTTCTCAAAATTCTGAATTCATTCTCAAAATGCACAATTTTTTTTTTCTCAGTGTGGCCCGAATACTCCTTTGTACTAGTACCAGTGCAGCCAGCTAATAAAGTAAGCCCTACAGCCTGGAATGACATAGTCATTATGCTTCATAAAAGACTCAAGCCATTTTGTTTGTTGGTTTGTCCACGTCTTATGATTATAAAACATATACATATGTAAATTCTACATGGAATAATATAGGTGTACACAACTCTATTTTTCCAAGAAACATTTGAAAAAAGAACAAAGTAAAAGATTAAATAGCATTTTTTATGCTTTGCTCTGAGTATTTACGGATCTGTCAGGTTTCCGATATGTGTCCCCCCCAATAGTAAACTCCTTCCTACACCCTTGGTTGCCACACTGTAAAATAAACCCAAATTTCCCCTCTGTGGGACAATAAAGGCTGTTTCTTCTTAAAAACTCTGTGATTTAACAGAATTTATTCTATAAATTTTACAGAATTTACTATTATGTTGAAATATCAATAAAATCACAAAATCAGACAGTGAATTAACATGTCTGAATGACCTGTGAATAAACATGATTTTTCCATGTTTTCATAGGAAATCCATGATTTTTCCATGTGTAACATAATTTCACAAATATTTCAAAGATAAAACTGTTAAATTCTAGATTTATCTTGAAAAAATATTAGCAATATTACATTGATGAACATACATATCTGAAATTTGATGCACTGAGTGCATAATGACAAAAAATTTCAGATGGCTTTTTTTATTGACACAACAGATTTTCACCATAAAAATCATGAGGAAAAAATTTATCATTCTCTTCCCAGGATGCATCCCAGTCAGATGCTCAAACCACCTCAACTGGCTCTTTTTGATGAGTAGGGGCTCTACAGGGTGGGACATTTACATGGATCAACACAACACATCAACACAATTTCTATCCGCTCCTCCTTTCTATTCGTCTGCGACATGTCAATGGCTGTAAAAAAAAGAGAAACTTGTAAATATGTTAAAACCAAGCACACCATTGTTTTTCTTGTGAAATTCCCAATAAGTTTGATGTGTCACATGACCCTCTTCTCATTGAAAAAACAAAAGTTGAATTCACAATGGCCGACTTCAAGATGGCCACCATGGTCACCACCCATCTTGAAAAGTTTCCCCCCTCCCATATACTAATGTGCCACAAACAGGAAGTTAATATCACCAACCATTCCCATTTTATTAGGGTGTATCCATATAAATGGCCCACCCTGTAGTCTGACTATACACTGTTAAAAATTTTTTTCGGACAAATCACAGAAATATTCCTGCAGCTGTGCTGCCAGTCAGGCATCCTACTAGGATGCCTTAGGTGAGGTGTTCTGGGTATGTCCTGTCGAGAGGAGGCCCCAGGGCAGACCTAGGACACACTAGAGAGATTACAGTGGCTTGCAAAAGTATTCATACCCCTTGAACTTTTCCATATTTTGTCACATTACAACCACAAACATTATTATATTTCACTGGAATGTAATGTGAAAGACCAACACAAAGTGGTATACAATTGTGAAGTGGAAAGAAAATTATAAATGATTCAAAACATTTTTTAGAAATAAAAAACTGAGTGCGGTGTGTAAAAGTATTCAGGCCCCTTTTCTCTGATTGCAACCAATTGCATTCAGAATTCAGAAGTTGCCTGATGACTGCTAATGACTAAAAAGAGTCCACCTGTGTGTAATCTAATCTCAGTACAAATACAGCTGCTCTATGATGGCCTCAGAGGTTGGTTAAGAGAATATTGGGGAGTAAACAGCATCATGAAGTCCAAAGAACACAGGAACAAGGAATAAGGTTGTAGAGAAGTTTAAAGCAGGCTTAGGCTATAAAAAGATTTCCCAAGCTTTGAACATCTCAGAGCACTGTTCAATCCATTATCTGGAAATGGAAAGAGTACGGCACAACTGTAAACCTGCCAAGACAAGGCCGTCCACCTAAACTTAACAACTTAACAAGGAGAGCACTGATCAGAGATGCAGCCAAGAGGCCCACGGTGACCCTGGACCAAATGCAGAGATCCACAGCTCAGGTGGGGGAATCTTTCAACAGGACAACTATTAGTCATGCACTGCACAAATGTGGTCTTTATGGAAGAGTGGCAAGAAGAAAGCCATTGTTAAAGAAAACCATAAAAAGTCTCGTTTGCAGTTTGCCAGAAGCCATGTTGGAGACACAGCAAACATGTGGAACAAGGTGCTTTGGTCAGATGAGACCAAAATTGAACTTTTTGGCTAAAATGCAAATCGCTATGTGTGGAGGAGAATTAACATTGCACATCACTCTGAACACACCATCCCCACTGTCAAATATGGTGGTGGCAGCATCATGCTCTGGGGCTGCTTCTCTTCAGCAGGGACAGGGAAGTTGGTCAGAGTTGATGGGAAGATGGATGGAGCCAATTACAGGGCCAAATACTCAAGTCTGCAAAAGGCTTGAGACTGGGGCGGAGGTTCACCTTCCAGAAGAACAACGACCCTAAACATAAAGCCAGGGCTACAATGGAATGGTTTCAAACCAAACATATTCATGTGTTAGAACGGCCAAAGTCCAGACCTAAACCCAATCGAGAATTTGTGGCAAGATCTGAAAACTGCTGTTCACAAACACTCTCCATCTAATCTGACTGAGCTTGAGCTGTTTTGCAAAGAAGAACGGGCAAAAATTAATATGTGCATTGAAGGACATATGCTGGTCAAAAATGACTCCAAGATTTCTCACAGTGTTACTGGAGGCCAAAGTAATGTCATCCAGAGTAAGTATCTGGTTTGACACCATGTTTCTAAGATTTGTGGGGCCGAGAACAAGAATTTCAGTTTTATCTGAATTTAGAAGCAGGAAATTAGAGGTCATCCAGGCCTTTATGTCTATAAGACATTTATGCAGTTTAATTAATTGATGTGTGTCATCTGGCTTCATTGATAGGTAAAGCTGGATATCATCTGCATAACAATGAAAATTGATGCAGTGCTTTCTAATAATACTGCCTAAGGGAAGCATGTATAATGTAAATAGAATTGGTCCTAGCACAGAACCCTGTGGAACTCCATAATTAACCTTACTGTCTGAAGAAGACTCCCCATTTACATGAACAAATTGGAGTCTATTAGATAAATATGATTCAAACCACTGCAGTGCAGTACCTTTAATACCTATAGCAAGCTCTAATCTCTGTAATAAAATGTTATGGTCAACAGTATCAAAAGCTGCACTGAGGTCCAGCAGGACAAGAACAGAGATGAGTCCACTGTCAGAGGCTCTAAGAAGATCATTGGTAACCTTCACTAATGCTGTTTCTGTACTGTGATGAATTCTGAAACCTGACTGAAACTCTTCAAATAAACCGTTCCTCTGCAGATGATCAGTTAGCTGTTTTACAACTACTCTTTCAAGAATCTTTGAGAGAAAAGGAAGGTTGGAGATTGGCCTATAATTAGCTAAGATAGCTGGGTCAAGTGATGGCTTTTTAAGTAGAGGTTTAATTACAGCCACCTTGAAGGCCTGTTGTACATAGCCAACTAATAAAGACAGATTGAAATACAGATGAAATCAGTATTTTGTTAAATTACCGTATGTTTTAAACAGACTTCATATGTGGAACAAAAAGAATAATTTTTGAATCCGTACATAATGAATAAGTTGTTGAATTGCATGCACAATCACTCCTGTTGAGACATGACATTGTCCACGGCTCATTAAAAGGATGTCAAGAAACTGAAATATACAGGGAAAAAAAAGAAAGCAATGCTTCACAATCAAACCAAAACACTCAAACACTGTCAAAGCACATCACAAACACAGGCCTCTGCAGGCTGGGAAACAACTGCTCACTAGTAGCTCAACAAGCTGCCTGCAGGACTGCGAGTTCACCAGCTTTTATACTGCAGGTGGAGCTTTGCTTTTTCTTTTTTTTTTTTTTTTTTTTTAGCCTGTCATGTCTGGCATCTTTCACAATCAGAATGATGATCCGAATGCACTGATGTACCAAACATATTTGCTTTGACAAGAACAGCTCTATATGTTTCCTATAGGCTCTTCTTGTTAATGTTTGCAATTTTATTTTTATTTATTTATCTTTTTATTTAGTTATTCATGCCAAGTCTGACAGGCAACAAGGAAGGGGCAAGAACAAGAGGTGGAGGGGAGAAAAGGGGGGGGGGGGGGGGAGGAAGAAAGGAGATAGAAAAAAAATAAAAAAATAAAAAAATAAAAGGGGTTGATATACTCACACACACACACACACACACACACATCCATACACACACCCATATGCACCTACATATACACACACACACACACACACACACACACAAGTTTATTGTTTGTAGTAATGTGTGTGTATGCGCCTTTGTCATGCAATGTATTCGATAATGAGGACGAGAAACTGCAACCATGCCCCCCGCGATCCAGAGGCAGATAGGGAAGGACCCAGGGGACCCAGGCCATCCACAGCACAGGAGCTCAGAAGACTTGGGGCCACACATCCCGATGGCAACCGCGTACACTCCCCAGAAGAGGAAGGAGGGAGGCTACAGACGGAACCCCCACAATCCAGGGGCTAGAGTCCAGAGAGCCAGAGACGACGGGCAGCCCACCCCCCCCGGCAGGCCGGCACCCCCAGCACGAGCCAGGCATGCGGCCCACGAGGCCCCAAGCGCCCGAAAGCAGCCCGACACCCGGCAGAGCCCCCCCACGCGCCAAAGAGGCCCAAGCCACCCCCAGGTCACGGCCGCCAAGGGAGCAGGCCAAAAACCATGCCGAGACATCCGGCCACACATCCCGGGACCCACGGGCACCCACACCCCAGGGGCGGCAGTGACGACCAGTGGGGAGCAGCGTGGAGCGGTAGGGAGGGGTAACTCCCACCCTCCGTGTCCCACAGGTGCCAAGGCTTGGCAAGCCACCAACCCAGGCCCAGCTGTCCACACACACACACTCTCACAAGCACGCACGTACACACACACACACACGTACCAGTCATTCCCTCATGTACACACACGCACATACACACGCACGCACATTTGCATGCACCAGTCACACACTCATGCATACACACTCACACGCACATACACACACACACACACGTACCAGTCGTTCCCTCATGTACACACATGCACATACCATAAAACCAAGGAGCTGGTGGTGGATTTCCGCAGGCGCAGACCCACCACACAGACACCGGTGAACATCCAGGGAGTGGACATTGAGATAGTGGACTCTTATAAGTACCTGGGTGTTCACCTAAACAATAAACTGGACTGGACTCATAACACTGATGTGCTCTACAGGAAGGGTCAGAGCAGACTCTACCTGCTGAGAAGGCTGAGGTCTTTTGGAGTGCAGGGGACACTCCTGAAGACCTTCTATGACTCTGTGGTGGCATCAGCCATCTTCTATGCAGCAGTATGTTGGAGCAGCAGCTTGTCTACAGCTGAGAGGAAGAGGATAGACAAGCTCATCAGGAAAGCCAGCTCTGTCCTAGGATGTCCTCTCGACTCAGTGCAGGTGGTGGGAGACAGAAGGACTCTGACCAAAATAACATCACTGATGGACAAGGTCTCCCACCCCATGCATGAAGCTGTTGCTGAGCTGGAAAGCTCCTTCAGTGACAGACTGCTGCATCCTAAATGCACAAAGGAGCGTTACCGCAGATCCTTCCTCCCAGCAGCTGTAAGACTTTATAACCATCACTGCTCCCAACAAAAACCACAATAGCCTACACAATGTAGGATAATATATAATATACTGTAAATAGTCCGGCCTGTTAAGGTTCAACACACAGGCACATCATGTACATTGTATATAGTGTTATTATTATTAGTAGTAGTATTAAGGTTAATATTGTTTGTTGATTTTATATATATTCTTTTCTTAATAGTGTGAATTATTATATCTTTATTTATATTTATAATAACTGCGGCTGCTGTTACACCCAAATTTCCCCTCTGTGGGACAAATAAAGGCTGTTTCTTCTTCTTCTTCTTCTTCTTCTTCTTCTTCATACACACGCACGCACATTCGCATGCACCAGTCACACACTCATGCATACGCACATGTAACATACATGGACACCTAATGTGGGAGAGCGGGTACCAGCACCAAGCCAGCGGCAACCCAGGGAAGCAGCCAACCCAGCCCCGAACAATGAGCCAGTCCCCATCCCAGGCGGGGTGCATGGAACTGGGGTGTGAGAAGGCCCGCCCGCCCCCTCCTCCCACTCAGCGTGTTGGGGGGGTGATGTGAGTGTATGTACTGAGAAGAATGTGTATGGCTGTGTGAAAACTACAGTGCTTTTAAAATTGGAGGGACAGATGTAATATGAGCACTGAATAACAGCGCCCATCCACACTGTCCCCCCAAGGCCCTCAATGTCTAAAATGTAAATAAAATCGAGGTGCAGGCAGCAGTGAACAGACAAGTGGGGCCACCTCAGCAGTGCCACCCACTAACCACTGTGTGACACACCTGCCCCCCAAGGCCCTATATGTACTATGATGTGTTGTGAGCTGTATAATGCAATTAAAAAAGGAGGAGTGGGACATCACGCAGCACAGCGAGCAGAGCCGAGGTGATGGCCCTACTCACTGCAGCACGAGCCCCCCTCCCCCGAGAACCTATGTGTGCATAATGTGATGTTAAACTGAGTGGGAGGAGGGGAGGGGCCAGGATAAATATGACCGGGAGGCAGAGGACTACCCCCCGGAGGAAGAGAGCCAGCTAGCTACTGGCTCACTAGGCACCCCAGTTCCCTTACATACTCACACATACACACACACGCACACAGTGGTCCTGAGTCAGAACCAACCGGCCCCGTGTGGGGCAACTGCTGCTCCCTCACCTGAGTGCCCCACCACCCCATGGGGGAGGGCACCCAGAATCCCGGAATGCCAGCCAGACACCCCGACACAGCCAACCCACCCCACACGGCGGCGCGCCCAAGGGGGCACAGACCCCTCCAGCGCAGGGAGGGGCCCAGCGAGGAAACGGGCAACCCCGGGCACCAGGGCCTCGACCCCCGCACCCCGGCCCCCACAGAGGAAGCCGGCCACCCGGACGGGGCCAGCACCGCCACCACGTGACCCCGAGCCCCACACCCCACGACCATAAGAGCACCATCCAAGTCCCCACCACCAACAACCAGGGCCCGGACACAGAAACCACAAAACGGTAGCCACCGCCTCCAGGCCAGAGCCATCAGACACCCAGGTCCCCCCGGCCCACCCCCAGCCACCTACCGGGTGCGCCATGAAACTAGACCACAGCTCGTCACCCCCATCATGCGATGGAGCTGATCAGTGGGGACCAGAGAGATTCAAATTTTGCCAGTTGATTTTTAGAGGTGGCAGACATTCTTTCCAAACTAATGTGGTCTAAAAGTAGATTCTTATAGTGAGTAACGCATAAATCATTTTTTGATTTCCAATTCATGAGGATAGTTTTCTTAGCGATGCATAAGGTAGTAAGAACTATGTGTGATATATTTGTTTCCATGTTTAATTCACTTAAATCACCTAGAATGCACAGTTTTGGTGATGTTGGGATATCGCAATTAAAACATGTGGATAATTCCTCACATATCCTCTGCCAGAACCTCTGAACAGGTGTACAAGACCAAACTGCATGCATATAGTTTTCAGTATGGTTGCCTGAACAGTGGGTGCATATATTTGTGTCTCTGAGGCCCATTTGGAACATCCTGTGTCCTGTATAATGTATTCTATGGAGAGTTTTGTATTGTATAAGTTGTAAATTCGGACTTTTAGTCATTTTGAAAGTGTTTAAACATATCTGTGTCCAGAAGTTTTCCTCTGGGTTAATGGAAAGATCTCGCTCCCATTTTGTAGTTGGGAGGGATATTGAATCATTAATTTTTAATAATAACTTATATATTTTTGATAATAATTTAGGGGTATAAAGATTTAGAAATTCTGTTACCAGTACAGGGGTTTCTAATTTTAAATTATTTAAATTAAACCTTGCCTGTATGATAGACCTCAACTGCTGGTATTCGAGAAATTTGCTATTGCTAATTTCATATTTGGAAATAAGTTCTTCAAATGAAATAAAGGTCCCATCGTGAATAACATGTTCTAAATTCTTTATTCCTTTCTCTTGCCATGTTGAGAAGTTCAGTACTGTCTTTTTCTGACATATATCTGGATTGTTCCAAATGGGTGTCAGTTCACATGGGATAAGTGAAGACTTTGTTATCTTTAAGAATTCCCACCAGGCTGTCAGAGAGGTGTTTATGTTAAGACTTTTAAAACCGCTATGATGTTTAATACTGACGCTAATGAAAGGTAAGTCAGAGATTTTCACTTTTCCACAGAGTGTTTGTTCTAAATCCAGCCATGGGCTGTCTAAAGGGCTTGATTTGATCCATCTTGAAATATACTGTAATCTATTGGCTAAGAAATAGTGATAAAAGTTTGGGAGTTCTAGACCACCACTGCATTTTAGCTTTTGTAAAGTTTTTAAACTTATTCTTGAGGTTTTATTTTTCCACAAAAATTTTGAAATGTTTGAGTCCAGAGATTTAAACCAGGCAACAGAAGGTTTATTAGGGATCAGTGAAAACAAATAATTGATTTTAGGCAAAATCATCATTTTTACTGTGGCAACTCTCCCCATGATAGATATAGGTAGAGAGTTCCAACGTGTGAGATCATCCTCTACTGTTTTTAATAGAGGAATATGATTCAACCGTACCAGGTCTGACAGCCTGGGGGAAAAATTAACACCTAAATATTTAATATTGCCAGATTGTAGTGAGGTGGTCGTGGTGTTCTGAAAATTACAATTTAGAGGTAAAACGTTTGATTTACTCCAATTGATGGAGTAGTCTGATATAGATGAGAACTTATCTATAAGTGTGATTGTTTTTAGAAGAGAAGTTTGTGAGTTCTCAAGGAAAAGTAATACATCATCAGCATAAAGGCTTATCTTATGGTCTGTGTTTTCTGTTTGAATTCCTTTAATATCTACATTTTGTCAGATTGTTGCTGCTAGTGGTTCAATGAAAATGACAAAGAGTGAAGGAGAAAGTGGGCAGCCCTGTCTGGTGCCTCTCTGCAGACTGAAGCTTTGGGAAATAAGATCATTTGTTCTAACACGTGCATTTGGAGAGCTGTATAATGTTCTGATCCAGTTTTTGAAGGATGAACCAAATCCAAATTTGTGTAGAACTGCTAACAGAAATTTCCAATTTACCCTATCAAATGCCTTCTCTGCATCTAAAGAGACAACTGTGGTTTCTAATTTATTAATAGAACAGTAATCTATTATATTTATCAGTCTGCGTGTATTATTGGCAGAGTGCCGACCCTTGATAAAACCTGTTTGGTCTGGATGTATAATAGATGGAGTGATTTTTTCTAACCTTCTGGCAAGGACTTTGCAAATTATTTTAAGGTCTACATTAATCAGAGAGATTGGCCTGTAGCTGGATGGGAGTGTGGGGTCTTTGCCTGGTTTAAGAAGTAGACTAATGTTAGCAGAGTTCATGTTTGGAGAGACCGCATGATTGCTCTGAATCTGAGCCACCATTCTGAGAAAAGAGGGTCTTAGCACAGACCAAAATTCTTTATAAAACTCTGCTGGAAAACCATCTGGGCCTGGGGCTTTATTATTTGGGAGATGCTGTATTGCTTCGTAAAATTCAGATGATGAAAGAGGCGAATCAAGAGTCGCGGCCTGTTCATCCTTTAGTTTAGGTAGATTAATGTTATTAAGATATTCTTCAATTTCAGCATCAGGTGGATTAATCTGTGATGAGTATAAGGCTTCATAGAAGTCTCTAAAAGAGTTATTTATTTGTTGTGGGTCGTGGGTAATATTACCAGTTGAGTCTTTAATAGAATAAATGGCTGTTTTTTCTTTATTTAGTTTTAACTGGTTAGCCAAAAATTTACCAGATTTATTTCCATGTTCGAAGTTTTCTAAACGCAACCTCTGCAACATGAATTGTGTCCTTTTATCAATTATTTCATTTAACTCCAGTTTTAGTTTCCTCATGTTGTTAATTATATGTTCTTGTGGTGAAGCAGCATAGGCAGTTTCTAAAGATTTAATTTTCTGTTCTAATTCTAACACAAGTGTTTTTTCTTTATTTTTCTTATGCGAGCAGTAAGATATTATTTTGCCCCTCATTACTGCTTTTCCTGCTTCCCAAAGAACACATGGTGATATTCCAGGAAGATCATTATTTTCTAAATATGCTGACCACTCCTTTTTGAAATAATTAATGAAATCTTGTTCTTTAAGTAATGATGTATTAAATCTCCAGTTCCTGATTGGTGGTGTGACTCTTTTCTGTGTCAGAGACATAGACACCAGTGCATGATCACTGATAGTGATAGGGTGAATCTGAGTGTCTGTGATATCCATCATCATGGAGCTGCTAACTAAAAAGTAATCTAAGCGGGAGTGAGACTTGTGTACTGGTGAGAAAAAACTATAATCTTTCAGAGTGGGGTGATGTGAACGCCAAGCATCGCAAAGACCAAAATCCTTCATGTACTGTTTAAGAATGTCTGCAGACTGCCAGTTCCTCTGACTCACTGCTGTACTGAGCCTGTCAATATCTGCATTAAGTACCAGGTTGAAGTCTCCTCCTATTATAAGTGTGGTGTCAGAGTGATCGGACAGTAAAGTGAAGAAGGTATGAAAGAAGGAGGGGTCATCAACATTTGGCCCATATATACTAGCAATGCATAAATCTATATTTTGAATAGTTAAATTGAGTATTATAAATCTACCTTCTGGGTCTGATGTAGTATTTCTAATGATGCAGTTTATCTTTTTGTTAATCAATATGGCTACACCTCTTTGTTTGGAGTTGTAGCAGGCTGAGTACATGTGAGGGAACTGTGGAGAGGAGAGTGTGTGCGCAGATGTTCTGGACACATGTGTCTCCTGTAGAAAAACAACATCAGCCTGTAAATCATTTAACCGATTAATAATTTTCACTCTCTTTTCCCTTGAACCAACTCCGCGTACATTCCATGAGACAAACTTGAGTGTGCTCATGTTTAGATTAACAGGTGAAGTGTTGTGTGTTTACTAAAGATGTGTGCGCGCGTCCTCACATGTGTCCTCCATGACCTTGTGTGCGCATGTGTACGTGTCCTGCATGACTGTGTATCCTGTATGGCAGTGTGTGTGCTGTATGTCCGCGTGGCAAACATGTTGGGTGCAAAAAAAGAAGAAGAAAAAGGAGTGTAAAGTGAGAGAGAAATGAAACAGTGCAAACACCAAAGAGCCAAGCATTAAAAAAAAAAAAAAAAAAAAAAACTCAACATGATAACAAAACAAAGCGCTGTGCATTAATTGTTATATACAGACCTGTAGACCGGCCGCGGTTTAAGTTTACCTCTTATCTAATCAATTACATGCTTTAAATTAACATGAAGTTGCTCCTAATAAAGCCATGGGGTAACCTCCCGGTCCCTGTACAGCTGACCGTTAACATAAAGCTTATCTACAGCTACCGTAGCTCTGACGCCCTCAGTGATGTATTTCTTCCTTATTGGAAATAATACTCGCCTCCGATCGAGAATCTCTTTTGGAAATTGTTCATTAACACTGTAGTGTGTTCCACGCAGCTCTCTGCCCCGACTCCTGACCTGCTCTTTTTGCTTGTAATGTTCAAATTTAGCTACAATTGGCTGAGGCCGTTTGTTATCGGGCTTCTTACCTCCAAGCCGGTGAACACGATGGAAAGTTATATTTTTTACCGCTTCACTCGGGAGTTTCAGCTGATGTTGGAGGAATTCACGAACCGAGGCTTCGGCATCCTCCTCTGCTTGCTCTGGGATCCCGGAGAAGACGAGGTTGTCCCGCATGCTCCGAGCTTGGATGTCCAGAATGTTCTCCCTCATTTTCTTGTTTTCCCCGGTCAGCTGTGTCATCCCATCGGTGAGTTGTTTCACGGTATCCCTCAGCGTTTGGTTCTCGACAGCGAGCGACGCCACCTGCTCTTGGCTAAACTCCAACGACACCCTCAGTTGTTGGAATTCCTTGTGGAGAATCTCCACCAAGGCAAGTCGGGCATCTAGGCTGGTTAGCTTCTTGTCGATGGAGTCCAGGACATCAGTGAAGCTTTTCTCTGGGGATAATGTGGATGTGCTTGTTGAGCACTCGGAACGAGTGCGTTTAGAAGTTGGTGTGGCCGTGGTAGCGGGATTTTTTTGTGGTTTGCCCATCACGAAGTTGACAAAGCACTCGTCGACGTAGCTCTCCAGGCTGTCCAATGTTTCCTCGTCCAGGTTGTTATATTGAAAGAATTAGTAGGCAGAGGTTAGTATTAGGAATAATTCTATTTTGGTATAAATATATTGGTTTGATTTACCTGAGTTGCACCGGTTTGTTTAATATACCGCCATATTACTTACGCACAGCTCTCGCGTGATCTCAGCAGTGACGCATCTCCTCGCCGCAGTGACGCAGTGACGCAGTGACGCCCCTCCAAGGGGCTTTGCTGAGTGGAATCAGATCTATGCTGGCTGAAGGTAAACAGGACACACCCACCCATACAAGGCCTGCTGGGCCACAGCAGCTGTACAGACACATGAGAACAAAATTATGCTGTGTGATTAAAGAAAAGATTCAATTCAGTTCAAATCTGAATTTTACTATGAACACGCTAAGGCTCAACAGGACAATAAAACAATGAATTAAGAATAAAATGATATAAAAAGTAAGAAAATGATCAAATAAATGATTCATACAGAAAAGCAGACCAGTGGCTCCACATCCACAGAGTTCATTCCTGGATAAAACAAAATATATCATCTAAAAACTGTAACTTAAGATTTAAACATTTGCAGCTACATTTACAAACATCCTGCAGTTTCTGTGATCTTTAAGCAGAACCATCAAAATCTGCCTTTTTACAGCAATGCCACAAGATGGCAGTACACAGTTATTAACATAGTTTACGGACAGAACCAGACAGGAAAAACAGGAAACATAATTTTTCTCTTTTCTTCATTTCTCCTTATTTATAATGTTTGGATGATATTTGTTAAAACCTATCCTGTAAAGAAACACTTCAATCAGAGCAGAACTACTGGTATACAAACATAATGATTACTAAATCATCTGCTTACACAACGAGAGGAGTACAACCAGTACATACATATAATTCAACTATTGTAAAAATGAAAAAAGACACCATACTGCTACAGTCCACTTCATAAAAAGAGGCAGAAACATGAATACATGAACTACTTGCAGTATGAATACCAGAAAATCAGGTTCCTGCAGACAATACAGGACATTTCAGGATTCATGTTGTCAAATGTCTTAAAGGTAAAAAACATGTTTTACAACTGTTTTTTATATTTATCCAAGATAATGTTTAAAGCTAAAACCAATATAAGCATTAGAAATATCATGTTTTTGCACAAACAAAAGTTACTACAGAAAACACAGGATCACATCTGATATTCAGAAGAGCAGGAAATTTTAATTTCTCACTAATGAGGAAAAAAATTACAGAGGCTCTGCAATGCAAGTTTTTAAAATACAGCATTTACACAGAGCCTTTAATACAAAGTAGAGGTTAATATCACTGACAACCTTAAATTCTCTGAACTGGTGTATCTTATAATAAACTGATGGATACATATCGTAAGTAGAAGAAAATCCTGTCCTTGCTTCCATGTGACTGATCCGTTCCTTGCTCCAATTCCGTGCCACTTCTTTTGCACACAGTTCATATCCTGCACAGTGAGGTTATTTGAGTTCAAGTAGTTAAAGTCAACATATACAAACTATAAAGTCATCACATTTTTCTATAATTTTTTTTTCTACAGTTCTACAAACTGGGAAGTTTATTCATTTTAGTGTAACTGTTCAGGAAAGCTGAAGTCAGTTCAGAGACCAAGTCTTAAATTTAAAATATTATAATAAACATGCCGTATTTAATTTTTTAAGTATATATTTTGCAAATAGGTTTGAATCTTTCAAGGCAATTATAGCTGTGAGAGCTTTTAACACTCATTCACTTTACTGCTGATCCAACTGAGTCATTAGGTCAGAAACAAATAATAAATCATAACTGTGACCTCAGCCATGTCGCCCACTGCCAGTCCCTAAACAGGAGCATTTAGGGCTCTGCAGCAGTTTTTGCTGCTGTTCTTTAGAAAGTTTGGGTTCTTCTTTTTTTTTAACCATTTCTGAAGCAACATCAAGGCACTCTGTCCACTTATCTTCTTCCCCACCTCCACCTCCATTTCCATTCTCATTTCCATCTATTTTATTAAAGATGATTTCAAACAATTCACCTTTTGCTGCTTCTCTCAGAATCTCATTCAGTACATTTTCCCCCTCTTCCATGATCACTGTGTCATAGATGTGTCTTCTGCTACAACAACATGCACAACTTGGACAGCATGTACACCGGTCAAACAGTGATATCAGAGCTGCCACAACAATGATAACAAGGAGAGCAATGAATCCATAAATCTGAAAAGGAATTCAATCACAACATTAGGCTGATTGATCAGAATAAGAGAGAACAGAGTTAAATGCTGTGAATAAAGGAAAAAAAAAACTCACCTTGGATAAGTTTTTCAGGTCATTAATGATCGCATTTTCCTCAGCAGTGATGTTGGTTTTGTCTTTGCAGGCTAACTGTGACTGATTTTTAGATTGATTGTACCGACAGCAAACATACCAATCTCCATCAATGTACACAGAGGCAACCCACAGCAAACCAACACAACCTGCGTTCAAAATGCGCCCCAAGGAAACTGTACATAACTCTGCCCTGCATTTTGGGTTCTGTTGTCCCATTTCTCCATTAGCCCCTCCTGTTGTTGCCCTGCTGCCCCCTGATGTTGCTGGTCCTGTTGCTCCACTGCCCCCCGCTGCTAGTGCTGCTGGTTCACGGTTTAATTTTGCTTTGGGGATTTTAACAAAGCAAAATTAAACCGTGAACTGCCAAAATATAAACAGCATATTAATATTCCCACCAGGGAAAATAATACATTGGATCACTGCTATACAGTACTTAAAAACTCATATCGCTCTGTTCCCCGGGCAGCTTTGGGACATTCTGATCACTGGCTGGTTCATCTCATTCCAACATACAGGCAAAAGCTAAAATCTGCAAAGCCTGTTGTCAAAACTGTGAAGAAATGGACCAGGGAGGCAAAACAAGAACTGCAGGACTGTTTTGACTCTACCGATTGGAGTGTCTTTGAAGCTGCTACTGAAAATCTGGACGAACTGACTGACACTGTGACATCCTACATCAGTTTTTGTGAAGATATGTGTGTGCCAACCAAGACCTTTCGCACATACAGTAACAATAAACCATGGTTCAGCGCCAAGTTAAAACAGCTTCGTCAGAATAAGGATGACGCCTATAGAAGTGGGGACAGAGACCTGTACAAGCAGGCCAGGAACACACTGACTAAAGAGATCAGACGGGCGAAAAGAATATACACAGAGAAACTAAAAAACAGGTTCTCAGCCAACGACCCGGCATCAGTGTGGAAAGGCCTTAAAGTCATCACAAACTACAAGAGTCCACCACCCCCTACGGAAGCAAACAAAGACCTGGCTGATGATCTCAACAGCTACTACTGTAGGTTTGAGAGAGACAAGTCTACATCTCCCACTCACTCCAGCCAGACAACAACTGCCCTCTTCACACCCTTACCCTCTCTCCCTGATCAAACTATTATCAGTCAATCTACTGGAATGACAATACATGAAATGGAGGTGAGCCAGCTTTTCAGGAGACAAAAGATCAGGAAGGCACCAGGCCCAGACGGTGTCTCCCCCTCCTGCCTCAAAACCTGTGCTGACCAGTTGACTCCGGTCTTCACGCAGATCTTCAACAAATCCTTAGAACTGTGTGAAGTCCCCTCCTGCTTCAAAAAATCCACCATCATTCCAGTACCAAAGAAACCCTCCATCACTGGATTAAATGACTACAGGCCTGTCGCACTGACGTCTGTAGTAATGAAGTCCTTTGAACGTCTGGTGTTGGCTCACCTGAAGAATGTCACAGGACTCCTGCTGGACCCCCTGCAGTTTGCCTACCGAGCAAACAGGTCAGTGGATGATGCTGTTAACATGGGACTGCACTACATCCTACAACACCTTGACAGCCCAGGGACATATGCTAGGATCCTGTTCGTTGATTCAGCTCTGCGTTCAACACCATAAAACCTGATATCCTCTCCTCCAAACTCTCTCAGCTCACCGTACCTCCTGCCATCTGTCAGTGGATCACCAGCTTCCTGACAGACAGAACACAGCAAGTGAGGCTGGGGGAAATCACTTCAGATACACTGTCAACCAGCACTGGAGCTCCACAAGGATGTGTCCTGTCCCCACTGCTCTTCTCCCTCTACACCAACGACTGCACATCGACAGACCCGACAGTTAAACTCGTTAAGTTTGCGGATGACACAACAGTCATCGGACTCATACACGATGGTGACGAGTCTGCATATCGGCGGGAGGGTGAACGGCTGGTGCTCTGGTGCAGTCAGAACAACCTGGAGTTAAACACGCTTAAGACTGTGGAGATGACAGTGGACTTCAGAAGACACCCCTCATCAATGATTCCCCTCACTATAACCAACAGCCCTGTGACGAATGCGGAAACCTTCAAGTTTCTGGGAACCACCATCTCTCAGGACCTGAAATGGGAGCTCAACATCAGCTCCATCCTCAAAAAGGCCCAACAGAGGATGTACTTTCTGCGCCAACTGAGGAATTACGCTCTGCCGCAGGAGCTGTTGAGGCAGTTCTACGCCGCGGTTATTGAACCTGTCCTGTGCTCTTCTATTACAATCTGGTTTGGAGCAGCAACAAAACAAGACAGAAACAGACTGCAGAGAACTATTAGAACTGCTGAGAAAATCATTGGTGCTCCTCTGCCAAACCTTCAGGACTTGTTCACTTCTAGAACCAGGAAACGGGCAAAGAAAATCATCTCAGACTCCTCACACCCTGGACACACTTTATTTCAGCTCCTTCCCTCAGGCAGGAGATACAGATCACTGTACACAAAAACCACAGACACTCAAACAGTTTCTTTCCTCATGCCATCACACTCATTAACAGCTGATCAGTAACATTGATCTCTACACAACTGCCTAATGTTACAAACTTTGTTGTCACACTACAATGCACACTACACTTTATTTTATTTTATTATTTATTAGATTTTGGATATTGTAATTCTTAAATTACACTGCACCTTCCCTTCCCAGACCTGTATTGTATATTGTGTATTGTATATTGTGTATTGTATATTGTATAGCATTTAAGTTAAATTATAGGACACTGTATAATACTAGAGAGACACCATCAACCGGAACCAAATTCCTTGTGTGTGTAAACATACTTGGCCAAAATAAACCTGATTCTGATTCTGATTCTGAGTTACCATGGCAGACTCGACTTTAGCGTCTGGTGAAAACATTCGAGTGCACCTTGTGACTCGGGGTGATATGCACTGGACTTACGGTGTTTTATGGATAGTGTTTGTAGGACTTAAGCAAATATGTTGGACGTGAAATTGGAACCCTGATCTGTTTGGATCGATTTCGGTAATCCAAACACTGAATAAAACCTCACGAGAGCTTTGACCACTGCCCTGACTTTCAAAGTGCGCAATGGAAAAGCATCGGGGTATCGCGTGGCAGCACACATTATAGTCAGCAGGTACTGGTGTCCCGATTTCGTTCGTGGAAGCTGACCCACACTGTCGAGCAGGATGTGATCAAAAGGCTCCCTGGTCGCAAGGATCGGGTGCAGCGGTGCAGGAGGTATGGTTTGATTTGGTTTCCCCCCCAACTGACATACATGACAAGAGTGGTAGTACTGAACCACGTTGCTCCTAAACCCAGGCTTAAGAGCGACGTGGTTCCCCAAAAGAAATGATGTAAAATTCGGTGATACATTTTCTTTATTCCTAGGTGTCCAGAGAACATGTCATGAGTGAGGCTAAGAATTTGGGGTCTAAACTTCTGAGGCACCACTACTTGGCGAAACACATTCCAGCCTAAATCATCGGACGAGGGAGGATGCCACATACGCATCAGCACATCATCCTCAATCCGTTAAACACAAAGACCCTGGGCGCTGGAAAGCGTGGCAGACAGACACTTGGCCAACGAGGGGTTGGTCTGTTGCGTGTGCACAAACTCAGCCTTGTTTAGATCAAAAGGGAAGTCAGCCTCGGCAGGCGACAAGATTTCCGGCACTGCTTTCTCTGCCCCTTTTCCCCAGGGCCGTATAATGAACCTAGAAAAGTGTCAGACAGGTCAACGCCACCGTATTTATGGCTTTGCATGTGCATAATGACACAGGCAGGAAACGCTGGGGATGGATCCGCAGCAGTGCAGCCTGGCATGCTAACGTTATCAGTGGGGTTGTCAATCACCTCGGTGGATGGAAAAACTCTCTCTCCGGCCAAATCGTTCCTGAGTATTAATGCAACCCCTGGCACAGGCAGACGTGGGCACACACCGGACCCGACACAATAGAACAGCATAACTGAATATTATGCAACGGGGCTCTCAACACACTCATTTTCAAGCCCCACACCAAAACATCAGCCCCACAGAACGAATCATCAGAAAAAGGCAACACTGACTGCAGAATAAGGGACTGCACAGCTCCAGTGTCGCGCAGTATTACTAGGCACCTGGTCGTACGCCCTCCCCGTCAACGAAACCATCCCTTTCATAACGAAAAGCTGGTAGCTATCCCCCACCTCACCTCCATCCGATTCACAACCGTTTGGGGCCGGTGGAGCTACAGGGGCAGACTGGACAAAACCCATGCTGTTACGCTGAAGCGAGGGACAGTTAGCTACGAGATGTCCAGTTTCGTGACAATAGAAACATTTGCGGTTAGCCATGGGTACAGGGCTGGGCTGTGATCGTTTAGGAGAGGTCTTCCCCTGCTTCAAAGGTTTGGATGCCGGTGTAAGCTCGTGATGTGCAGACAAAAAAAGTGCCGCGGTGCGTCAACACAAACTCATCTGTGAGCACAGCAGCTTTTGATAAAGACTCCACATTTTGCTCATTCAAATACAACACTATGTTTTCTGGTACACACTTTTTGGACTCCTCCAGGAGAATCAATTCACGTAGCTGAGCAAAGTCTTTAACCTTACAAGCAGAGCACCATTTATCAAACAAGTGAGATTTTTTCAAATGGCATCACACCAAACAACAACCAAAACCAATACCCAACCACCGCCCCCACCAAAAGAAAAACCCGCCAAGCAAAAAGCATCAACACACCAGCACAAAGAGAAAACAAAACAAAAGGACGAGCCCCCATTTGATGTTATTCCCCGGTCTAGGGGCTAGAGCACAACGCCAAGAGTTGGACAGGCGGCCCCTTTGCCTCAGCCCCAAAAGCACCACACATGACAAGCGGTTTAGACATAACGATTAAACAGTTTATTGAATGTGCTAAAAAAATATTGTAGGGTCTTTACCCACAATACAAAGCGCCTTGAGGCGGCTGTTTGTTGTGATTTGGCGCTATGTAAATAAAATTGAATTGAATTGAATTGAATAGGCTCCGGGCTGGGCAAAGGCCAAAACAACAAACAAACCAACTAACCCAGGGGGGAAGAAACTAACTAAACCCTATCCAAAAAAAACCAAACAAATGACATTCGCTGGTGTAACACACATTTAAATATGGCTTTATTTAAAAGAAAAAACCTTTTACGCTCATAGAACATGAAAAGAGTTGTCAGTTAATAGTTGTTTTATTTATGGTGAATTAGTGTCATGATCAGTAATTAAAGGGTTAACCCCTTCTGAAAAAATGTGTACATCGCTCTTAACCAATGGGCTGCTGCCAAATGACACATTTTCTCGCCAACCGCCTTCGCCTCCGGGTGCAGGCCTCTCCCAGTTTCTCTTTCGGCTGCAACTTCAGCCCGCCAATTGAGCAAAGGAGACAGAGATTTGCAAATTAAAGGTACAGGAGCGATATAAAATAAATAGCAAACGTTGTTGATGCTGAGCATGATTTTATGTGTGTTTGCTGCTGGATCGATGTCTTAAGTTCACAGATATTAACTAGCTCGGTTCTCTTTGTACTTTTTGGTTGTAAAGACTCAGATTAGAGGCGGTGCCATTTTGTGCTGTTGCGCTGTCCTCTTTTGAGATAGGTAAGCAAACTATTTTCTCTGTTTATAGTTTATTTGCAATTTTCACGAGTTCAGTGTGGGTAAAGTGTTTCTAAAATTTATCAAAGAAATGGTTTACGTTGAAGTTTAGTTTTATCAGGAATGTATTTGAAATGGTGAATATTTAAACTGCTAAGAGGAGACTGAAGAAGCATTTAAAACCAATACAATACCCTTATTGTGTTTTTCACTAATTCCTTTGAACTGTAAACATGGTTAATGTTACAGGAAGTACTTTTAAGTGCTAAGAAATTGTGAATTGTGATTAATCGAAAACTCATTTTACTTTATGATGCTGTCGTTGACAGGTCAGATTTTTTTTCCTTGATTTGTTTTATTTGTGATGTGAGTTGGATCAATCTGTGATGGCGAGCCAATCCCACAAACGAGCCAGACAACTTCTTCCCGTGCTGCCCTGCACAGTGCAGTAGCCCAGCTGCCACACCATTCTGCACCTGCTGTCCTCTTTCACACACACACACATACACTGACATTCCCCTCGACTTTTGGACGCTTTAAGGACTTCTACGGACTCAGCACACTCCCACAGGCAGGAAGTGGATCTGGTATGGACAGGTTGGAACCACCCCTCCAAAATAAGGTTCTGTTGCATACAGCTGGTGAGATCAATTTGTTTTGTTATTGGAATGATTTTATTTTGAACTAAAGCCTAATTTGTGAATTTAGAAGGGTGCACCTGGGAGAGCTTTAAAATTGCCAATTGATTGTGAGATAAGTTATTGGTACCAAAGGGAAACTTTTATTTAAAATTTATTACATTTTTTTTTTCTCTTTTAAATACAAATACACAAGCCGGCAACTTTTCAAAACCATAACCTGTGTCTGAGTCTCATTCTTTTCATACCTTCTTCCTGAAGCCGAACCTTCTGGCCCAAATCAGTTAAACTTCCTTACATTAAGTTTTGGCAGGAAAATCCTGAGGTAAGATCTCTTTAAGTAACCACCAAGTGTTTCACTACCCCTTACTCCCTAACCACAAAACAGGAGAAAAGATCTTCAAAAGAAAATGGCAGCTCACCCTTTCTGCTTCACACCTGAAACACACGGGAAAAACACACTTTGCACTGCAAATGGGTGGATGAGGCAAGGTCTGACTCACAATATGCTCACCTCGGCCGCCACCACAGCTGCTGGCTGCAACAAGCCTTTGAGCTGTCAGCTGGTACCCGGAGCCAGTCGCCAGTCGGAGTGCCAAACCCCCAGGACGTCCAATCGCCAGCGAAGGAGGCGGGGCCGCTGAGAACATCCAACTCCTGCAGAAAGCGGACACTCGAACGCAGACAGATACACAGGCAGTTACACACACGAATAACATTTCAGCCGGGGCCGTAACAGCGGTCTCTCCCAAAAACAACTCGGAGTGTTTGCTATGGCACCTTTTCTTTCTGTAATAAACGATATTCTGAGCAGAACTGTGTCATAGAGAATTTCTTCAATACATCTACATGGTATCAATATCAAGACACAATACCTCCATTCAGGTTTAGATCAGGCAGAGCATTCCTCCCAATTATAACCCTCAAAGTCTCACCATCATGTCCCACATGAGCATTGATGTCCAGTGGAGTCCCCAGCCAGGGCTTGTTCCCCAACCCAAAGACACAGTGAAGCAACTCTCCTGTCCATCAGGGAAAATCCCGCTGTTCATGTTCCAAGCCAGGGAGATACAAGTTTAACCATCCTCACCTGGCACATCTCATCTGCAGGTGACTTCAGTGAGGATGTCCAGCCTCTCCGAGTTCTTCTCTATAGAAGTGATATTTATAAGCATACATTTACCTTTGAGGTGGCTTTAGTTTCATCCTAGTAAACACTCCATGCAGAGAGCAAATCAGACTAAGGCAGTTGGCTGAAATCATACACTGCAAGCAGTTTAAAACCGTATCATCACGATATGGTAAAAGAGTTGCGATTGCAGACTAATGTGATCTATTAGATCTATGCTGGATGTGTTGTAGTATTGCTAATGTTGAAGTTTATCTTCTTGTTAATCAATATAGCCACACCTCTTTGTTTTGAGTTGTAGCAGGCTGAGTACGTGTGAGGGAACTGTGGAGATGTGTGTGTGTGTGCAGATGTTTTGAACATGTGTCTCCTCATGAGAACCTCATGTTTAAACTAACTGGTGGAGTGTTGAATGGACAATAAAGGGTGTGTGTGCCTGTATGTATGTGTGCTGTATGTAAGGTGAAGTAAACAAATTGCTGAGTGCGGAAAGAGAAAGAAAAAAGTGATATAAGTGAAATAAAACAATGCAAACACAAAAGAATCATTTTAAGGTTATTTTAAACAATAAAAAAACGCAAAACAGTGCATATACACAACACGCCGGTTACCTGCCTTTACACCCTTTAACACTGCTGATCAAGGGTACTTTGCATCATGCTACCATTTGTCTTATTGGAAAAATTCAAAAGATTTGTTTTCTTTCTTTTTTTTTTTTTAAACAGCTTTGCTGTGCCAAGAGGAGCTGTATTGTATGCTCCTCTTGTTGTTATTATTTATTTATTTTTTTCTTTTCAATTTTTTTTTAAATTTATCTTTAAATGGGGGTGGGGTCACCAGTTTCTGCACCTGTAATAAAATACCAAAGCACACGCACAAAAAGAACATTGATTTCTGAAAGCTGAGAAATTGCACCTCACACCCAACATAGGATTATTTTCTGTAATTGTTGCAGGAAGTCTGTGGACAGCAGGACATTTGAAATATGTTGTCAGTGAATTATGCAGACATGTTTATTAGATCAGTGGAAAATAAGAGTAGGAAAAACAGATCATAAAAAGGTGTTAGTATGACTACAGACTAGTTTCCCTGCCATCAGCAGTACTTGGAGTTTTATTCATTGCAACTAGCCCATCATAATCATGTGCCATGTAGAAATCAGATTATATTGCCTGCTCAACCCACCAGTATGAGCTTGTCTACATGTTTCAACATTGTTCCTGATGCTGAGTGAGGAAACGTATCACGAGGTGGGTCTTTGTGTGCCATTCTCTCACAAAGCTGTTATAATCAAAGTATCTCCTATATCTTCTATACATGAAAAACATGTCACCTCATGCTGTGTGTCTCATTCTGAACATAGCAGCACTCAAACCCAACAATTCTTTGGCTTGGGACTCCACTCTAATCATGACTCACTTGAATGAAATGTCTCAAACGTTGCTGATGCCAAATTATGAAGTAAACAGAAATGTGTGCACCTCCTCTTTCTGTAAGTCAGGGAGGGGGAACCAGTTCCAACCCACCTGCAAGCCCCTTGTTATCAGAACATAGCATCATTTTTTGCTACCATATGTTGGACAAGAGCAATAAAGGTAAGAGTCTGCGGGTGAAAACATGAAATTACAGTGGCTGTAATTGCCCACATTAATTATGTAGCCTCTGTGCTCAATGCATCAACACTGATTGGACCATAAACACAAAATTCAAGTTCATTTTCTTAAAGGTATGTAAATGAGGCATACTTCTTTTATAAGATAATAGCATGTTTAGTGGCTCCATGCCCTAAAATTTATCTCTAGTTTGTCTGCAGTTATCACACATCAGCTTTGACATCCATTGGATCATGTTCATTTTAAAAGCTGTGATCACACTAATAAGCACTTAGAAGTGGCCAAAGTATGCTGCTGCTAGATGGAAACAATTTAGGAACACTGTAGGAAGTCTGTTAGGTATTTTGTTTAGCAGACACTCATCTTGAGAGCACCTTATCTGAACAAAACAGAGTCTGAACTTGTCAGTAGCTGTTTCAGTCAGTTGCCCAGTGAGGAAAAGCTCTGTCATGGCCTACTTAATGAATTGGTCTTCTTGTATTTCTGCCCTAAGTTTCGTTGATGATTTGGTTGATGGACCAAAAACATCCTGTAATAATTTTATTTATATATTTGTTATAGTTATGTAAAGCATGTTTCTGATGCAGCTGAAATGGTCATGCATCATTTTTTGCCCTGAACAACACAAAGAGTCTCCATTGTTTCTCCCACATTTCCCAATGTTGCAGATCGTTATTGTGCATCTGGCTGTCTGTCCTCTGGCATGTTGAACTTTATCAAAACTGTAAGCATAGACAAAACAGTAAAATAATAATGCATCTGGGATGATGTTTAAATAAGGAAAAAAATTGGAGCTACAATTTCTCAGTTAGCAAAAATCAACAGACTAAAACTTGACGACAAATATAACAAAATCCAATGTATTGAGTCTTTAAGAGAACAAAGCATTAAAAGTTTGCACTGATTTCACTACTGAAGGAATCACATGAAAGCTCAGACAGCTTCACATACTTTAGCTGAGCCCCAAATTTCAGTCTTAGCAACATGTTTCTGCTGCATGGACCAGTATAAAAAATCATAACTCAATTATATTATGTCCGTATTTCTCAGTCCTGCTCTGGGGGCCACGATAGTTTTTTTTTCTTTAAATGGAGAGGACTACAGCAGATAGTTTCTCCACCCACACGCTCCTGCAGCTCTAATATCATTGCACTGTTGAGGGTTTCACAGCACAGTCTGAGGCTGCACCACAACAACAAGCATATTCTCATAATTTAAAACAAGTTTTAGTCTAGAAATGAGCTGACTGTAATTTGCTAATTTGTTTTAGAGGGTTGGGCTAATATAAACACTGTGCACCTCCATTTTAGTTATGGCACATAATGCAATAGTATGAGGGGCTGTTAGAGACATTATTGATGAAACGTTCTCACACACTTGTGTGAGATTTTAAACACTGCATTGTGACTATATTAACTCTGGAAAAGTAACTTGTGAGAATGCAGTAAAATTATTTTAAAAATCATGAAAAACTTTTGATTTTGACAAATGAATCAAAAAGTTCCCGCCCCTCCTTTTTTTTTTAAGATGGAAATATAAATACTTGTGTTCTTGCTGATACATGTTCACATTTCAAGCTGCAGCGCTCATCAGATGCACACTGTCTGCCAAAGATGAAGAACTTTCTCACAAATTTTCCCTTTAGGGAACTCAGCATTTTTGTCACCATTGTTGGCAGTTTTACTTACAATGTTTTACTCGATCGGGATATGGCGTGCACTTGCACAGATGTAGGTTCAGACTGCTTTTGGTACATGGCACTGCCATTTCTTATTATTTTTTTTTTAATACTTTGGACAGACAAGACATTGGAGAGAATCTGCAAGTATACATGTGTATGTGCATGTAAAAAGCCCACAGAGGAGCCCACAGAGGAGCCCACAGGGGCGCGCACAGAGGAGAGCATAGGGGCGCGCACAGAGGAGAGCATTTGTTGCAAATGTTGCAACTTTTGCAGGACAGAGTTATGTGGAGTTTTCTGGACTCGCCTTTTGAAAGCAGTTGGTGTTGGTGGGCTGTGGTTTGCCTCTGTGCTCATCGATGGAGACTTGTATGTTTGCTGTTGGTACGATCAGTCTAAAAATCAGTCACAGTTAGCCTGCAAAGACAAAAACATCACAGCTGGAGAATACGTCGCCATCAATACCCTGAAAAACACATCCAAGGTGAGTATTTCTTTCTTTATTCACAGCATTTAACTCTGTTCTATCTTATTCAGTGTTTTCATCAAATACTGAACGTTGATGGTTCTTTTTCAGAATATTGGATTCGGTTTGCTCCTTGGTATCATTCTTCTGGCAGCTCTGATGACCCTGTGTGACTGGAGGAGATGTTGTGAACGTTGTGAATGTTGTGCATGTTGTCCATGTTGTCTATGTCTCCAAAAATTGTTTTGTGGTAGCAGAAGACAAGTCTATGACACAGTGATCTTGGAAGAGGGGGAAAATGTACTCGACAAGGTTTTTAGAGAAGCAGCAAAAGACGAATTGTTCAAAATGATCTTTAAGAAAATAAAAGGAAATGGAAATGAGAATGGAGGTGAAGGTGGAGGTGGAGGTGGAAGTGGAAATGGAGGTGGAGGTGGAGGTGGAGAAGAAAATGTGAATGGAGGTGAAGGTGGAAGTGGAAATGGAAATGGAGGTGGAAGTGGAGGTGGAAATGGAGGTGGAGGTGGAGGTGGAGAAGAAAATGTGAATGGAGGTGGAGGTGGAGGTGGAAATGGAGGTGGAGGTGGAGAAGAAAATGTGAATGAAGGTGGAGGTGGAAATGGAGGTGGGGGTGGAGGTGGAAATGGAGGTGGAAGTGGAAATGGAGGTGGAGGTGGAAGTGGAAGTGGAGGTGGAGAAGAAAATGTGAATGGAGGTGGAGGTGGAAATGGAAATAGAAATCAAGGCAGAAGTGGAGAAGAAAATAAGTGGATGGAGTGCCTTGATGTTGCTTCAGAAATGGTTGAAAAAAGGAGAGAACCCAAACTTTCTAAAGAACAACGAAAAAAACTGCTGCAGGGCCCTAAACAGGAGCCAGACTTACAGTATGCAACACAGCTGAGGCCACAGTTATGATCTATTTTTTGTTTCTGATCTGATGAGTCAGCTGGATCATCAGTAAAGTGAATGACTGTTACCATCTTTCACAGTTAAATTGCTTTGAAAGATTCAAACCTATTCATAAAAAAACTCAGCATGTTTATTATAATATTTTAAATGTAAGACTTTTTGTCTAAAATGACTTCAACGTTCCAGTCCTGTACAGTTACACTAAAATGGATAAACTGCAGTTTGGAGAACTGTAGAAAAAATGGATGATTTTATACTGTGTATATGTTGACTCTAACTGCTTGAACTGAAGAAACCTCACTGTGTGCAAAAGAAGTGGTACAGAATCAGAGGGAGGAACGGATCAGTCACACAGAAGCAAACATGGGCTGTTCTGCTACTCATGATGTGGGTCCATCAGTTTATTATAAGATACAAAAGTTCAGAGAATTTAAGGCTGTCAGCTACAATGTTAACCTTTACTTTGTAACCCTCTGTGTGTAATTTGTTGCCTTGCTAGCAAGAAATGAAAATTTCCTATTCTTTTGAATATCAGACATGATTCTGTGTCTTTTGTAGTAATTTCTCAAACAACTTGGTCCTTTGAGCTGGATCCCAACAGCTCGTCTGCCACCCAGCAGGACCTGAAACTGCACAGGGGAGTCTGGGACTCCTGCAAACACAGACCTCTGTAAAAAGAGGCTGGGACCTGCTGTGGATGTGGAGGGGTGACAACACAGGTGTGAAACACAAGGTGTCTGAATCATAAGGAGAGGGATAACCTTACAGTGTCAGCATCAGTGGTACTCATCCACAGGGCCAGTTTCTATGGATGGAGTTTGTACTTCATAAAAACAAGTAAGGAAATGGGGGGGGGAAATTATATACTAAAGTTGAAGATAAAAACCTCACCAGCATGGGAAAAATGAACATTCGCTGGGGATCCTAATAACATCAAATATTTTAAAAGGCTGGGAAAGATATTCCTTTATTGATCCCCAGAGGAGAAATTCAGGTGTTACAGCAGCATATGGGGCAACATGCAGCATAAATAGATTATAGAGAAAAAGAGATACAACTGAATAGAAAATAGAACTGTAATATAAACTGTTCTCCTCCACCCCGCCCTGAAGGGAAAACTATCCCCTCACTTAAGACAAATGTGACAAACTGATCCAAAAGTTCCTCCAGAACCGACACACCAAACTGCACTGACAGTTATTCCACTGAAAATGCAAACGAGTAGCTGAAGGGAAAGAATTTAGATACTCAGGATCTTTTTTGGAAAAGATGGATCAAGGAATATCTTCCACAACTGCAACAAAGGCAGAAATGGTACAACCCAAGACGGAACTTCATGCCAGGAGACCTTGTGATCATCATTGATGAATCAGCACCACAGAACTCCTGGATAACTGGAAACATTGAAGAGGCTATTCAGGACAAAAGGGGATTTGTTCGTCATCTTCGGATCAAGACAAAATCTGGATTCCTGAATAGAACCATAAATAAAGTTTGCCTTTTAAAGGATGCAGAGAACATTTGATTAAGTGGACTAACTTACTTGTCATCTAGTGACTTGCTTTTGCATACGGACTATTAACATCACAGATTCACTATGGTGTTATGGTTTGTGGTATTGGTGAATGTGACACTAAAGGATAATTGAAATGCTTTATAAACCTGCAGAAGTTTTTAAAACTTCATTGCTTTGTAATTATTATTTGAAGAATAATAATCAGGAGCCGGTATTGTAGGAGCCAAAGTGAATGTTTTTATGTTATGGTGGCACAGGTGTTCAGATTTTTTCTACACCTCAGGTGATAGGCAAGGGGTGTGGTCTTACGTTATTTACCTGATACGGGCGTAGCCGACAGGCGGTTGGGTGAGGGGTTTTTTTGGCCAACTTTCTGTTGACTGTCATTCCTAACCACTGTCATTTTGAACGTTATTCACAACAATGTATTTGTTAACGTTTTAAAATATATACACAAAACGCTAATGGAACTTGTCGTAGCTTATTGGAGACGCGTCACGGTGCAAAACCTACTTTATGTATCGAATCGCTACAGGTACTGTATATAAAGTAAAAACAGGATGGAAATTATAGATCAAAGTGATGATTTATAGTTTGTATATGTTGACTTTAACTGTTTGAACTGAAGTAACCTCACCCTCCAGGATATGAACTGTGTGCACAGGGAGTGACACGGAATCATTCACACGGATGCAAGAACAGGGTTTTCTGCTACTAATGAACTATGAGTTTATTATGACATTCACAGTTCACCTTCAAGGTTAACCTCTACTTTGTATCATAAGCTCTGTGTAAATGATGTATTTTGAACATTTGCGCTGAAGATCCTCTGGTTGTAATTTGTTCTCTCGATAATGAGAAATTTAACTTTCATACTCTTGTGAATCTCAGGCGTGATCCTCTGTCTTTGTGTCTTCTGTAATAATTTCCTCAACAATATTCTAATCAGGACTACATTAAAAGTCCTGTTTAGGCAAAAACAAGATATTTCTAATACTTATAATTGGTTTCAGCCTAAAACATTACCTTTGATAAATATAAGCACATGAATCCTGAAAATAATATTTAATATTCAATGTCCTGTATTGCCTGTAGGAACCTGATTTTCTGGTATTCATGCTGCATGTAGCTCATATATTCATGTATCTGCCTCTTTTTATCTAGTGGACTGTAGCAGGATGGTGTCAGTTCGTGATCCTTCAGTTGAATTACATGTGTGTATTTTTATAGTTCTCTCATTGTGTCAGCAGATGATTTTGTAACTTTATGTTTGTATAGTTCTGCTTTGTGTTTCTTTAGGGGACAGATTTTGACAAATATTATCCAAACATTTCAAATAAGGAGAAATAAAGAAAGGAGAAACAAAACTGATGTTTCCCGTTTTCCTGTCTGGAGCTGCTCTTAAATCATGTTAATAACTCTGTGCTGCCATCTTGTGGCATCGCTGTAAAAAGGCAGTTTGAGCCTCAGTGAGAGTTTGATGCTTCTGCTTAAAGACCACAGAAATTGCAGGATGTTTGTAAATGTTGGTGCAAATGTTTAAATCTTCAGTAACAGTTTATAGATTATATATTTTGTTTTATCCAGGAATGAACTCAGTCTCTGTTGTCTTCTTTTCTGTATGAATGTTTCATTATTTTAGTGCTTTTTTATAGCCTTTTTTTCATGGTCCTGGGTCTAGGACCCGGTGTTTTCTGTTTTATTCTGTGTTGTGATTTTTGTATTTAGTTCCTGTCTCCATGTGGTCCCTCTGACTCTCTGATGTTTCTGTCTGGTTTTTGTGTCAAGTTCAAGTATCTTAGTTCTTGGTCCTGGTCTTCATGTTTAGTCATTTCCTGTTTTACTTTGACAGTCTGCTGTAACTCCTGCTCTGTATTTAGTTTTGCTTCCTCTGTCTTGTTAATGTGATTCTGTTCAGCTGTTTCCCTGGTGTGTCCCATTCCCCTGATTACCTCGTGTGTTTTTATCATCAGCATTTCCTTTTATTCTCTGTCGCCATAGTTTCCCTTGCACTGTGTGTGTCTGTATAGCTGCTGTGGCCCAGCAGGTCTTTGGCAGTATCTGAGTGATGTTTTGGTTTGATAAGCATTTCTTTCCTTTTTTGTATATTTTAGTTTTTTGCATAGATTAGTTGACATCCTTTGTTTGATATCTCCTCCTATTTTTTAAAAATTCCTTTGTTTTCTTTCGCTCAGACTTTTTGCCCCCCCCCGATGTGTAACAATAACCAGTCTGCTCTTAAAGAGCCTGAAACTAATGTTTTCCCATTTGTGAAGGTCTTAAAGCCCTCCAGGATATATTGATCATGTCTCCAGGACATGATCAATATATTCTATACATACTGAATTTGCACAAAAGATCTATGATCTAGATCACCTGATTAAGCTGTTGACATAATTGGGTCAAGGTCAGAGGTCAAGTTTTCTGAACATTTTGTGAATGTGATAACTTGAGAACCAGATTCATACCATAGATTAATCTGCTAAACATCTCAGACAGCTTAGTTCTTCCCATAATAAAGCCATTCACAGAGAGCGATGTATTCTCAGTGGTTTATATTTATTATGATTTCAGCATTTCTTTCTCCTGGTTCTTACTGAGCCATTTGCTTTTGAATCAATATGGTAAATAAAGTCACTGAAGCTGATTTGCACCCATTAAGATCTACAGACTGTAATTATGTGTTAGAGAACTTGTACTTCCAGGGGATTTGTGCCACCTAAAGATTTTCCTGTCAGCAGTCTGAGGGGGAGCGCTGGCAGCTGACGGTATTTTATTTGTTCAGTTGTTGAAAACATCTTTTCGTGCTCAAATGTGGTGAAACTTAGTGAAAATGATCTGATCCAGATTTAACAAAATTTAAATGAGAATCAAAATCTAATAAAATCAAAGTTATTTTAGTTAAACTTTTTAAACCTTGGATAATTACGGTCATGAACAACAGGATCTGTGAGTTATCTCAGTGATTCAGTGTTTGGACACGTTTGTGAGACAGACAGCAGACTTTTTTGTAGCTTGGACACAGATGGACCTCTGTTTACTATTAAGTGCAGCAAGTGAAGTTTGAATATGTTTCAAAGTCAATGTAAAAAAGGTGGCCAAATACCTGAGGAACGTGTAATTTAGACACAGGCCACGAGGGGTCGCTGCTGCATCATTTTATTTTTTGTCTTTTGAACAATTGTGGCACTGAAACCTCATTAGGCTGATATTTCTGCACTGCTTATGTTTAGAGGGCTTTCTTCTTTTCTTCTTTATTTTATTTAATGATGATTATGTTTACTTAAGTCACCAGGATATGAGACATATCTTGAATTCTGGGATTTCCTCACATGTAACCTTTCATTCTTGCTCTTTTAATTGTGAATGTGGCCAAAGTTCATTGATCAGTGTACAAGTGATCCCTGCGAGTCAAAGCTAAATTTCAGACTGCCTTTAGCATCAGATGATGTCACAGATCCTTATTATGGTAATCTCAGACACACAGCCCCAGGAGCACAGGAGCCCCACCCACCTGCTGTTCCTGCCTTCTGTTTGCAAGTGGTAACCAATCAGAAGAACTGTAACTTCAAAGCAGCTTTGTTTTAAAGGAGGAGGAACTAAAATATGTTGTTCTTGACAGAGGATGAAGTGAGGGGCTGCATCAAGGCCATGAATAAGATAAATAAGAGACTGTCAACTGTGACTCTAGTGGAGTCCACATATTAAAAATATAATTTAAAGAATGAACTGAAATTCTTCATGTACTTTACCACCAACAGAGGACTGAAGGCAGAACAAGATCATGTAGCTGAAGATCGTGTGTGTTAGCTGTTGGATGGTTTCCATGCTGTAGCAGTGTTTGAGGATAGTAAACACTTGTTGTTCCAAGGTCTGTGCTGTAGAAATGAGAAAGAAAGATCGGAAACAACAACAGTAACTCCTTCCTTCGGAGGTATTCTACATATTTCCCCCTTAACTGAATCACTGGAACACCCTCCTGAACAGAACCACAAGTTTCACCTCTGAAGACAAAAGCCTGCTGTATGACATATTGTATCTCTTGGACCTTGTGTTGCTGTTGACAGATAATACTGTTACCTTCCTCTCTAATTAATCAGCTCCAAATGTTCCTTTCAGCTGTGCAGATCACAGGATCTATACAATGAGATTTTTGTACAAACAGGATCAAGATTAAAAAAATCTAAAATTTTTAAATCAAACTTAAAATCTAGGATTGAATTTACTGAATATATGCCCTTCAAATATGGAGGCAGTGAAAGCACAACACACAGAAAGAAGCATAACAGGAGGTATTCATTCATATAGATGCAACATCTGTTCATTTAAAATCTATTAAAATACTTTATGAGTGCTCCGGCTTCTTCCTACACTCCAAAGACATGCATGGGTTAGTTTAACTGGTGATTTAAATTGGCCGTAGGTGTGAATGAGAGTGTGAATGGTTGTCTGTGTCTCTGTTAGCCCTGCAATAGTTTGGCAGCCTATCCAGGATGTAACCTGCCTCTTACCCTATGGCAGCTGGGCTACGCTCCAGCCCCACCCTGACCCTGGATAAGTGAAAAAAGATGGATGGATGGATGGATGGATGGATGGATGGATGGATGGATAGATTTATCACCACTCTACTGTTGTCTCTTCTTTTTTATTCCCTTCTTTTCTAGCTTCCTGTCTGATCACAGCTCGTCCTCTTCTCTGTCCTTTCTCTCGCTCTCGTTTCTTCTCCCCATGTCCCATTATGGCACAGATGACAGTATAAACGCTCCCTGTGTCATTAAGGGAATGAATTAAAGTGTTTTACTTCTGAGCTGAATTGCTTTCCAGCGCCGTGCTGAATTACCATAGAAACTAATGAAACAACTTCACAGGGAGCCGCTGAAGTCGGGAGCGCTGCAGCTCGCTCAAACTCCCCTGTCTGATTCATTCAGTCATTTTGCTTTTATTGTTCATGAGGGAAATTTGCTTTGCAGACAGACTAAACGCGCAATGAAAACACACAGCAGCTAATCGCACAGCATCCAGAACATCAGCGAGGTAAACGATGGCGGATGAGAGCAGAGCAATAAGAAGCCACTCGTGAAACCGAGAGCAGTCAGAGGCCTCCGAGGCTGCATCACAAACAAATGAAGGCGAGTGATTGCAGCGCGGACAAACAAGCCCAGAAGTCTTTCACTGAACAACTCGCATGTTTTCAGTCTTTACAGAGGAACGTCTCTGAGGTAGAGCCGATCTGAGGTTTAGGGCAAATAAAGCTGACCTCTGACCTGTGTTTACACACACTGAGACGTAGGATGGAGGGACTGATGGGGACGAAAGTGAAAACAGCTGAAGGGAAACCAGAAATTAGCATCTCCTGAGATTCATGCAGAAGGGATGAAATGAACTCATGTTTCAGTTCTTTATTTAATATTTCTCTTCTTGGCCTCTTTGCCGACAGTTTAATGTGAGCATAGCAGGAAAAACACTCGTTACCCTGAATTCAGAGTGCTGACACTTTATTAAACCAGCCTCTGCAGACAAACACCTGCTGCCTGTTGTGTCCTAAACAAAGCTCCTGTTTGAAGAGCTGAAAACAGACCAGTTTGAGCGGCTGGTTTGGAACAGGTTGGTGTCCATCCAGGAGTAATGGAAGTAGTTTCTGGTATCTCTGCATAAACTGTTACCCCTGTGGCAAAGACCCAGATAAGCAGGAGAAACTCGATGGACAGACGGATGAAAGCGAGCTCAGAAAACACTGGGTACAGTTTTCAGGACAATAAACTAATGCAGATATAACACATGAAAATTGGCTGTCATAAAAAGCCAACACTGCACATCCAAAGTGCCAAATGAGGCTGGCTGCAAAAGCGAGTCAGTCCCCATAGACTCCCACATTAAAATATCCAACTCTGCAGCATTAAAACACATATTTACAGCCTCCAACAATTTTTTTTGTCCTTTATAGACTGCCCCCCCCCCCCCCCCCCCCCCCCAAATAACAACACTTAGCGGGGTGAATTTTTTATAATAATTCATCCATGTAGATAATAGTACGGGGCATGACTGCTTTGATTAACAGGCGTCCTGACAGGCAGCTGATGCTGATCAGTGTCTGTTAGGCCTCCCCCACAGTTTCCAGTCATTACACTGGACCTCTTCACTCTGTGTTCAATCATTTTAATGGACTCTATCACTAACAGGCTATCACAGCTAGCAGGGTGAAACAAATCAACCAAGACGTTTGTGCTTCTGGTTTGGCGAGTAAAATTCTAGTATTTTATTAATTTTGTTAATCTATTACTTAGCACCAATTAGCACCCATACATTATAAGAATATAGCTTGCTATCTAACCTAACATTAGCTTATACAGTTCATCCAACATAAGGCTGCTTAATGAAAAAAGCAGCAGTCAAAACACAAATGCTGAAGTTTCAACACACAGAGTCCAAAACCGGTGGGTGACATGACGGATGCTGCATCCACCTTTTATGGATACTTTCTGTGTTCTGGACACTTTAATAGCAATAAAACATCTAAAGAGGTGGAAAGATGGCATGGGAAGAGAGTGCCAGCGGGTGTGATGGCCTCATGTTGTTTTAAAAAGGGCGGCTGATAAAAACTGCAGTTCCTCTCACGGCCACTGGAGGCTCTAAAAGCTATGATAAAAATGTCCAACTTTAAAACAGTGTTGGCCTCTTCACCCTTCACAGCACCTCTGCTGGGGGTATTATTTTATAACTCATAATGTGGATATTAGTGAGGCTTAACATTAGGGATGTGACTGCTGACAGGTGCAGCTGCCTGCTGGGATCCACCTCCTCTAATCTGACCTGAACCTTTAGTTTAATCATCTGACAAATAATACAGCTTTCTGTGTGGTTCAGACTCTCCAAGATGTTAGTGCTTAAGTTTTGGTGAATTATATTCTAGTGTATTGTTACACATCTCTAGTTAGCAGGCACGGATGTTTGTGGAGTGGTGCATGCACAGGGTGAGATGGAGGTAGATGACCCCTGTGGTGACCCCTAAAAGGAGCAGCTGAGTGAAGAAGTAGGCCCGTGCACCTGTACAGCTTCCTAAACGAGCCTGCTAGCTCATAACGTATTCCTCCACCCTCCAAGTGTGGCCACTTCTGTCTCCAAAATACTAAACATGACGCCGGCCTGAACACGAACACTGAGGTTTAAAAAATGCAGAACAAAAACCCATAAATGACGTCACAGACGCTGCTTATAGCTAGCATATTAAAGCTAGCTCTTTGCAGCTAGCCAGCATAGAGCCACAAACAGCTAAAATATGATTAAATATTGAGTTTAAGTTTGTTTGGGAAGCTACAGAAACACAATTCATCAGGTTTGATGCTCTGATTCTCATATTTCATGTTGTGTACCCGTTCCTGTTGTGACTTTGTTTCACTTTCCGTTTTGTGTTTCTCTTTAACACAGTGATGACCACAAAAAGACACTTGACTCTGAACTCGTGAGCGTTGTTTGGCCTTTTCTAATTGACAGTAAACAGCAGACGGCAGCGGCTAACGCTGAACACGCTCATCAGCTTTTTAAACGAGCTTCTGCTCACAAACTGCTCCTCAGCTCTGAAACATAACCTCCAGCTACACCGTCACATAACTGTGTCCTGATGTGAGAGAGGAGATGAACACAGAGTGTTTCTGTGCAGTTCATGTCTGTGGTGAGTGCTAATAAAGCTAGCAGGGTTAGCCTTCCTGGCTGCGTCCCAGCCGGTTTTAATCCTGCTGATGTTCATCTGACAGCTGGAGACAGAAAAGATGTGGAAAATCAGTTTGTGCAGCCCCGCTGTGAGACACCGCTGATGGCTTAAAACACACACACACACACACAACCACAATAAATACACAAACACAATGTTAAAGCCTGTGGCTCACAGTCTAAAGGGGACCCATAACCTTGGACGAGGGGAATAGAAAGTGTATGTGTACGCAAAAATGTGTGTGTGTGTGTGTGTGTGTGTGTGTGTGTGTGTGTGTGTGTGTGTGTGTGTGTGTGTGTGTGTGGTAATGAGCGAGTGGGTGGGTGCAGAAAAGGAAGTGGCGGTGAAGGTAGAAGTAAAGAGAGAACAACAGAAAGCAGCAGCAACAGATGAGAGAAGGAAGAAGAGAAGAGAAGAAGAAAGAAGAGGAGAGGAAAGGAGGAAGACCAGAAAGGCGGGAAGGAAGGATCGAAGGATACGGGGAATCACGGAGAGGTGAGGGGCGGGGGGGGCTTGCCAACCTGAGTGTGGATGCACTGTGAGATGTTTGTGATGATCATAATTATAATAGGAATACAATATGAATGACAAACTTTTACCACACAAAGTTTATATATTTTATAATGTTGGATGTTTTGTGCATGTGAGGTACCAACATCATATTTAATACGTACATCTGAGACTAATGTGAGCTAAATATTATTTACTTCTATATAAAAAATGATCTAAAAATAGGATTCTCCGAGAGATTTTGTGTTATTGTAAATATGTGTTACACGCATTATGGAAAGATCACGATAATGCAGCTATGTGGTCAAATTTCTTATAGATTTATAGCATGTTCACTAAAAACACCACACTGTAAAATATATAATGTATGAATTATTGTTGTTATTGACTTTGGTTAGTTGTGTCTAAATCTGCAGCAGCTGTTTGTGAAAATTACAAACAACAACATGTTGTAGATATTTCATGTGTTTCTCGTCCCTTTTAAAGTAATTGCAGTATGTTTCATAGAAATATTTAATTACAAGTTAAAGTATTTGTTGACCCGTCACAGCTGAGTGAGTAAATATTTCAGCTGCTGTGACGGCTGCTATAACTGTGATCTGACTGCAATTCAGTTTTGGTTTTGGAAGTAAAATCTAAAATTAATGGCATAAAAATATAGAAGTCACAACATGTGAGAAAACACATGTTTAGCATATTTATGAGCCTTTGCCACTCGGCTGTTAGGACACCTGTAATGTGGGGTGGGGGGGTGGGGGGTGTCCCTGCATGGATAAGGAAAATGTTTTGATAAGGATAAAAATGATGCGAGTCGTGTTCCTTAGTAAGAGTTTATTTCATGTAACCTACAAGCATCAAATAAAGAAGACATCACTGTTCATCATATATCATATCATGGTCATAACAGCACAGAAGGAGACGGAGGGATGATTATTTGTCTTTAACTTTATCTCTAATCATCTATGTGACTACGCCACCTCAGTGATGGTTAGAAACTAATAGTTACAGAGATTAACCATGATAATTATTGAACACTAACCAAAAAGTATTTTTCCTGTGTGGCCTTTGAGCTCGTGCTGGTTCTCAGCCATCAAAACTTTATGCTGTGACCTTCACAGTGACTGATAGTCCAAAAACATCCATAAGGCTCTGAGTGAGGGAACAGTGGTTTTCATTCCCTCCAGATGTTCTCCAGAAACTTAGAGAAGCATTTCTGAAGCTCGTCTTTGTGTTTACTTTACCTGCTGTTACCGCTGATCCAGGATCTGCTTAATGAAGCCAAATTGAGCCCGGTATTTGTTTTAGTCTGGAAACACAGCTCTGAGTTTGAGCCATACTTGTTGTACAGCACATCTTGTATCATTTAGAGGTAAAGGAACCTGTCACTGTGTACTCGCTAAGGTACTGCCATGGTACTTCTGACAGGAAGTATTTATCTGTAGCTTTTTGTCCGTTGCAGCAGCTGAAACCTGCAGGTAGAAATTTGTACTTTACTGTAACCTTTAATATATAAAGACTGACCTTTTTAAAAAAAGGAGCTAAAATACAAAAACATGTTTATGGCAGTTTTACAGACTCGCTGACCAATCAGCTTTATCGTTCATTCACATCTCCACATGCAGGAACCACAAAGGCAGATTTGAACCCAGAGCGTTATCACTGAGCGGCAGCAGAGTTAATCTGTACATCAGTGTGCTGCTCATAAACAAGACAGAATCAAACTTATCAGGATGTATTAAAAGAGAATGTACAATATAGTGCAGCAGAGGGATGGATGGATGGATGGATGGTAACATCATTGTCAGTGTGTGCATTGGTGATTGGCTGTGGAGGTAAATGCATGAAAACCAGCACTGCTTCACATTTATTTACACATTGTCTCTAAATTCAGCTGCACTGAGAGGACGAGCATCAGTCGCTGCCATTATTAGTTAAATGTTAGAACTCATGCGTCCGTTCTGACTCAGGTAAAAGCAGCCATTTGTTTTGTTAACCAAAAACAGAAACGCTGCTGCTGCTGACTAAAATTAACTCTTTGATCTGCAGCCTACGGAAAAGTCTCCAAATGAGTTTTACATGTTTCCAACTGACTCAAGTGCTGAGTTTAAGGCTCCATTGTTGATTTGAGTAAGATTATGAGCAGCCGTCTGTTTTCAGTATCCTAATATAGAATATGTGAAGTGATACGGGCAAACTGCTCAACTTTGTGAGTAAAAGTGTAAACGCTGAAGTTTCTGCTCCTCTTTGGGCTTCTGTGACTTTCTAACCTGACTGAATGAAGATCAGCGTTTAGAGACTTCTGTCAGATTAAGTTTGCTTTATTAGCTCTCTCTTTATTTATTGATAATTTACTAGAAACAGATTTCCTTATGAAGCCTAAGCTGATCTTTCTACTTGGATGTGTGAAGAATATGTTAAATATTACCAAAGTTAACATTTTTGTAGTGAATTGCAACAGTTTTGAGCTACGGTGCATCAAAGTAAACATGTATTGATTTATTGCTGATTCATGCCTGTACTGATACAGCCCCCCGCCTCCCTGTTTATTATTATTACATCCTTTATTCAGACAGATTAACGTCAAATTAAGATTATAAATATCAAGACTGACCTCAGTGACCTCACAAAGTGCAAAGAGTGCAGCTCGTAAGCACGTCGTACTGCACTTGGGTAGGCTTCCAAACACTGGCCAATCAGAAGTGGGCTTTTAGGGAGCTGAAACAGCCAGTCATGCAAAGTGACATGAGTGGAGTTTTTTTTAATAAAATAAAATGTTCCAAATGAGCAGAATGTCCTTTAAACAAAGTCCAACATTTGGGGTTCAGAGGTCCAAAGGACAGAATTTTCCGTAGTTGAGTGACGAGTGAAAAACAGTGCGGAGGTGTGAGGTTGAGTCAGTGCGTTTTCATAAAAAGGGTTGACTTTTAAGTTCCCTCTGTGGTAAATAGCCATCAGTGTCAGGGGGTGCAGGGTAATATTCCTGTTTGTTATTTTGCTGTTTTATATGAATGCGTGTTATATTAGTGCATGTTCCTGTGCTGCTGTTAGCGATGTGTGATTTGACATGAATGATTCATGAGCAGCTGTTGCTGGTGTGTTAATAATCAACGCCTGGAGCATCTCTCTTCCTCTCTTTCATTATCTCTCTATCTGTTTTTTCTTTTGCTTTCTGACTCATTTTCCCTCTCTCTCTCTCTCTCTCTCTCTCTCTCTCTCTCTCTCTCTCTCTCTCTCTCCCCCCCCCCCCAGGTCTCTCTGCCTCTCCCTCTCTACCTGCACGCCTTGAACCGAGGTACTAACAGCCAGAAAAACAGGACATGTCTATTCCTGCTGCTTCTTCTCTTTCTTCCACATAATATTCTGTTTTTCTCTCTCATTTACTATCACTTTCCCTCTCTGTTCACTTGTTTCTTCTTGCCCCTGGTGTGTCAGTAAGTAATCTGTTTCATTTGAGGAAGGTGGGAAAGAGAGAGAACAAATGGAGAGCAGCCATTTATTTCACTGCTAGTTAGTGATTTGCTGAGCCGCTGGTTAGTTTATTAGCTGTGTGGGTAAGTCAGCAGGAGCTTCAGTATCAGAGGAGGATTCACATCTCACAGACCTCAATCACAAACATCATGGTAAGGCTGATCAATTTAAGACGCTCTTCTGTTCTTATCTCTGAAAAACCTTCAGCAACTCGTGTTTTACTTCAAAAAAGATTAAAAAGTTCTTTTAGTTATAAATTAACCAAAGATTCATTTTAGCCATCACGGGAAAATATGCACGACAGGCAGCATTAATGGTTATTTTGGGGTGTGTCCAGGAGCCAGGTGTGTGTATGTGTGTGTGTGTGTGTGTGTATGTGTGTATGTGTGTGTGTGTGTGTGTGTGTGTGTGTGTGTGGGGGGGGGGGGGGGGGGGGGGTCAGATGCCTTCCCACACTCAGCATGATTGGATGGCAGATTGGATGAGTGAGGGGCTTTAACTCAGTATGTTGACTGAAGTATTTCACTGAAGTACAGCTTTAATGTACTTGTACATGAAGTATAAGCAGTTTTTTATATTTTTATTTTTTGGTGCTTTGCACTTCTACATCACGATAGTTTGGATATAAACATTGTATTTTGGCCTCTGTGCAGATTTAAAAATATAAATCTAGAAATTATTCTGTATCTAAAAAGTAACCAGAAATATGTAAGTAATTAAAATCACCTCCAGCTGCAACATCAAAGTGCTGCAATACTAATGAAACAATAATTATATTCCAGGATGTTTATAATTCAGCATAATGAGAACATTTCTTTTGGTACCTGAAGTAAACATTATCTGCTCTCTTCCTGATTTCTTAGTTTCTTGCATGTTTGTCACATTTCAGATCATCAAACAAATTTTAATATGACACAAAGATAACCAGAGAAAACACAAAATGCTGTTTTCAAATGATGATTTCATTTATTAAGGGGCATGGCCCGGTGTAAAAGTGATTGCCCCGTAAACCTGATAACTGGCTGCTGGCAGTAAGAACTGCAGTGACGTGTTTGTGATAACAGACAGTGAGTCTTTCATCGCTGTGGAGGAATTTTGGCCCACTCTTCTTTGCAGAATCATTTTAATTCAGAAACTTTGAGCATCAGCGGCCTGTTAATCATCTCGATCTGATTTAAGTCCAGACTTTGACTCGGCCGATCCAAAATTTAGAGGTGGACTTGCTGGTGTGTTTCGGATCATTGACCTGCTGCATAATCCAAGTGTGCTTGAGCTTCAGGGCACGAACTGATGGCTGGATGTCCTTTTCTGGTAAAGAGCAGAATTCATGGTTCCATCATTTACAGCAAGTCATCCTGAAGCAGCAAAGCAGCCCCAGACCATCACACTATCACCACCTAGTGTGGTGTTCTTTTTATGCAGACATAAAGGGACGCAATCTTTCCAAAAAGTTCAACTTTTGGTCTTGTCAGTCTACAAAATATTTTCCCAGAGGTCTCAGGAATCATCAGGATACTTTTTGGCAAATGTGAGATGAGCCTTTGCGTTCTTGTTGGTCAGCAGTCCTTGGAACGCTCCCATTTTTTGCTCTCTCTCTTATTGTTGAATCATGAACTCTGACCTTAAATGAGGCAAGTGAGGTCTGCAGTTCTTTAGATGCTCTTCTGGGTTCTTTTGACCTCCTGGATGAGTTGTCAATAGACTCTTGCAATAATTTTGATAGCTAAGTTTTCTCCATTTGTGGATAATGGTTCTCATCATGGTTCCCTCATCATGAGTCCCAAACTCAGGTTCTTCGGGCACTTCAGTGATGAAGAACTGTGAGGAAGGCATCCACCTTCCCACATGTTGAAGTCAAAGTGAGTAAGGAGCGGGGCCCACCCGGCTTGTCTGGCGTTTAGCTGATCGGAGGTGGGACAGGTTCTTGTGGTTGGCCCAGACCATAAATGGCTGCTCTAAGCCCTCCAGCCAGTGCCAGCTCCTAAATGTGATCATCAACCTTGACACATAAAGCAACCAAAGCTTTAAGGGTTGCAGGGAGTTTTGTTTTTGTGGCCAATTCATCTTGAATGTCTTCACTTAATCTGAGCAGAACTTTCTCCTCTGCCAGAATCCAGAAATCCACAGCAAAATCAGCTACACTCCTGTTCCCTTGATGTCGATTAAACATTTTTGAGCAGGAAAATCATCAGAGTCTCCATCAATAAAAACTGAAATGCACAGAAAAATGGGATCCTGGCAATCATACGGATGGCAATAAGCTTTATCACGCTCTCCCAGGAACTCTCCTTGATGGGTGAGTGCTTTCCTTCCTGGCTCCAAGTCTGCTGGCCAGATCATTCTGTTAACGCGCAGAGTGTGGTGGTACGGTAAAACAAGTCTTTATTATAAAACACCACGGTCTTTAGGGCTGGAATTGTTTTGTGACTGAGGCGATAATCTCCACGTGTCTCTTCTTTCTCGCTCTTCTGTGAGTGAGTTTCCAGTCTCACACGTTGAATCTGAATCTGCTACAAAGAAGGGAGAGAACAGGTAAGTAATCGAGAACACGATAATCCAAGCACTGAGAACGTTTTAAAGGGGTTACAGCTTACAGTGCAACAATCTGGCATCGACCTGGAAGAAGCTCCAGTCTCTTACTGTCAGACTCTCAACAGCAAACAGGTGAGATATTAGGTGCAGGACTGCAGGTACATGATTAAAGGGGCGGAGACTTTTTTGTACCCCGCCTCTGGAACACAAATCAGTCTCCATTCATGGAAGAGGGAGGGCAGGAGGGCAAAGGATCCTGACAGAGACGTCATCTGAAAGTTAACGTCTCCGAGGATATGAAAAATTTCTCTTTGGCATGTGGGTAAAACAAAAACAATCCCTAATCCTGTACGGGTAGCTCGTAATCTGCTGGCTTTTAAGAGGATAACAGATTATTTTCCCAAGCTGTGAGCTGCATTTGTGCATGATATCAAGTTATAATCTATAGTCCCGTATTAATAGATTACTCAGAACATAAACCATAACCTCAGACTTACAGTAAGTTGCCTCTGCAGCCAGAGACCTATCATTCATTCATCTGAAGTCTAAGAGATATTCAAATAATGTTTATTTTATCTTTTTCTGCCTTTGCGCTCAGAGGTTCCTGTAACGTAAAGCAAGAAGAGAATATTAACTACCCCTGAAAAAGTGGTGCAGCTCCGCTGTCCATCCAGCTCCCGTCTCAACTCGGTCTAAAGTAGCACTTTACTCAACTGCTGCTACCTTACAGCAGGTCTGTGACTGCATAGATAATGCATATGTTCACAGGTAATTCAGGTTTGTTTCAGCTGCTCTATTTCACATTAATGTGTCTGTGGTGTCTCTGTGAATCATCGTGAGCTTGCACTCTTTGTAGCAGAGTTTCAAGCAATCGAGGAGTTGTGCAAAACAGCATGTAGCTCAGGCTCTCTGCAGCTTTCTAAAGGAACTATTTTTTAAGTTCAATCCATTAAAAATAAACAAAAATAGTAATATATGTCATTCCGGACTTTATGTTTGAGTCTATTGACTGCGGTGTGTGTGTTTTTCTGAGTTGAGTAAGTGTAGGCGTGCTGACTTCCTGCTATGAGGAAACTCTCTTCCGATGGAGACACGCTGAAATGTTTCAGGTCCAAACTGATGTGGAAACACACGGAACTGTGATAGTGCACGCACACACACACACACACACACACACATACACACACTTATTTACACATACTTGTTTTCACTTCATCAGGTTTCAGGCTGGTTGAGTTTGCTAACCGGCGCTCCTCTGATCTCTCTGTCATGTACTGATGACAGATCTGTGGCGTCTGACGGGAGCTCTTCCTCATCATCGCATTAATAATTTGTTCAACATGTCAAATGACAACAGCGAACTGTTGCAATTCAGAGGGCTGTCAGCAGTGACACGTGGAGTCTGATCTTTGTTAACGTAGAAGCAACAGAGGAGCAGAGCGGTGAGTGCAAACAGATGTTTTGTTTTTGGAGACGTGGCCACGAAAAAACAAGTGCAATAAAATATGAGCTAAAAGAGAATAAATATCCCAAATATGCCACCATATCTGTCAGGGTTTGTTGAACTGTAGCTGCTTTAATTTTACACAGTTAGTCACATGGGGCTGTAGTCCATCAGCTTACTGTCTGCATATTATTATTAATATCAATCACAATAAAGGTTCTCAAATGTTACCATTACAGTGCATGACTTTTCATACAATTTTGCAGTTTTGCATTATCAGAAAAGCAGTGGAAATATCTGTTATACTAAATTCCCAAAGTCAAAGAGGTTATAGAGGCAAAAGTTTTTCCTCCTCAATAAAATGATAAAAGCTGCAGATTTCTTCTCATTCCTTCCTGATGTGTCTGCGTTCATGAAGGAGCTCAAATCGGAGCTCTACCGGACCAGACCTGAGAGAAACCACAGCTGATCCAAAGTGTACAGACGTGTGATGATCTATATATGAGTTAACGAGCAGCAGTCTAACAATAATGACGCTCTAAGAGTGGAAGGAAAGCAAATTTCTACAAAAATGTGTTGACAGTTTGCATAACAGCTGATCGCCTGCACATTTCACTGATAAAGAGGGCCTCCAGTTTCTTCTTCATGGTTCTTCTATCTCTCACATCAAAGATGCCGTCTAGTCAGATCGTGGATGGAGACGCAGGTCAGAACGCTCTAATCTTTCCATCAGTCTGTCTCGTGTTGCCAAGTCACTGCAGCCTGTTTTACATTTTTGTGTAGATGTCACTGACTGATGTTGCACTTGAATTTCCATCTTTGTGGCATCTTAACTTCAGCGCTTACCATCTGCAGATTTTTTTTCAAAGTTGTGACCCTACAGGTAACTTTACATCCAGTTTCACACATTTACTGAAAAAAAAAAACAAGAAAACATTCTCAAAACTGATTCATGTGCAGTTCGTATCATGTATTAACTTCAGTAACAGTCACAACATCTGCAGCCCAACAGGTTTCAGTGTGGGCGTTCACGCTCAGGTGCAGAGGCTGCTGATTGGTCAGCAGCAGCTCTGAGTCAGCGGCTGTTTCCCGGCTACTGAAGCACTCGATGATGTGCAGAAATGAATGCTCCCTCTCTCTGTGTCCTGCAGCACGCTGTGGTGATGAGCAGATAAGACGAACCCAACTACGCAAACACACTTAAACACACCATGAGCCTTTCAGCAGTGCACTCCTCCTCCTCTCCCACTGAGGACCCAGTGACACCCCCACCCATGACCACACCTCCTCGCAAAGCCTCAGTCCGTCTCCAGGAGAGGTGGGTATTAACTACGCACTAGATTCCTCTCATAATGTTGCTTTCTAAAGATCTCCTATCTCTGTCAAATATCCTCAGTGCTCTGAAATTGTCCTCGTTTTCCCTAATTGGTTTAAAATTGTCTTCTTTTCTTGAATGTTGTCTTATTTTGTAGGCGGGGCTCTAATTTGTCTCTTCTTTTGGACGTGAACACTTTGGGGGTGGAGACTGTATGTTCTGTGTCCACCCCAAAGGAGGTGTGGCTTCAGCTGCTTCACACCTCCTCGCGACCGCTCACGCACACGCTGCTGCAGGAAGCTGCCCTGGACACAAATACCCTGAATGTAGAGTACCAGGTATGCTTATAAATGAATACAACTGTGTAATTACACAATTAAGCAGCGACAAAAGGAGAATGTGAGGTGAAACAATTCAGTTCCGTTTAATTTATATAGCTCCAAATCACAACAGTCACAGTGATTTATACTGTAAAGCAATCAGACAACCCCCTATGAGCAGGCCTTGGTGACAGTGGGAAGGAAAAACTCCCTTTTAACAGGAGGAAACCTGCAGGACGTGGAGCTGTTCTTGCTGTGCGTGCAGTGAGTGCCAGGTCTGGATTCCACACAGACCTGACCACAGTTGTAAAGCTTTTATCTTTTGTCCAGAATAGTTGGAAAATTGTAAAAACCAGCAATGGGTCTCCTTCCTCCTGTGGTACAAAAGCAAAGTTATAATCTTAGAAACACCATTTACTGCAGAATCCTGTAGATTTACAGAATTTCTGCGCCTGTTAAACTCTCTGACGTCCTGTTTTCAGTCCAGTTTTAACATCCAGCCTGTCCCTGTCTCCTCAACAGAAGATCCCTCCCAACTTTGTGAACGCTGCTGAGCTCGATGTTCCGGGACACACGATGAAAGACCGATACAAAACCATCCTCCCCAGTCAGTTCCTCTCCCGCTCATCTCACCTCAGTAGAAAAGCTGTTGATGTTTTCCTTCATTTTTATAATTCTGTGTTTTTTGTTTGTTTACTCCTCAGACCCTGAGAGCCGGGTGATCCTCAGGAACCCAGACGATGACCCGGGGCCCGATCGCTACATAAACGCCAACTACATCAGGGTCAGTCTCAAATGATTTCATGCCAGGTCAACCAACTCCAGACAGGTTTTGAAGGATAGTTGCTGCAGTGATAGAGTCACCCCCACCCCTCACCTGTATTCAGGGGGGGGGGGGGGGGGGGGGGGGGGCTTTCTCAGTGAGTTTCTGTGTGGAGCTGTTTCTTTTTGTCCTGCACAAATGAGCGTGCTGTGGTTTCAGGTGATCAATGTGGGATTTCTTTCCATGTAAAACAGCAGTTTAATATTATGCAACATTTATGCTACTGTTAAAGGTCAAATAATAAGTAGAGAGTGTGAAATCCATTCTGGAGGTGAGTAATTGCTTCTTTTCAACAAAGACGATATGCTCACTGTCTACTTCATTAGGCACACCTCAGCCAATCACAGGGAAGCATCAGGGGGACTGTGGCGTGGTTGTTGGTCTGAGTGTTTCCGAAACTGCTGATCTGCTGGGATTTTCCTCCACAACCATCTCTACAGTTTACAGAGAAAAAGACAAGAGATCGTGTGAGCAGCAGTTCTCTGGGAGAGTTCAGAGGTCAATGACCAGACCGGTTTGAGCTCATAGTAAGGCAACAGTAGCTCAAATAACCACTCGTTACAGCCGAGGTGTGCAGAAGATGGTGGCATAAACAACATGAAAGCGTGGCTCCATCCTGCCTTGTATCAGTGATTCGGGCTGCTGGTGGTGTGATGGTGTGGGGAATGATTTTTGGCACACTTTGGGCCCCAGCTGAGCATCGTTTAAATGCCACAGCCTACCTGAGGATAGTTGCTGACCTTCACTTTATGGCTGCAGTGTTCTCATCTTCTGATGCCTGCTTCCTGTGAACGTTTCCTGGCCTATTTCCAGTACAATTTACAAAAACAGAATGACAGAAAAGTTTTGGTACAGAGTCGAGTGCTCTTATTTTCCCCCCTTATTTTATTTCAGATGGTGGAATTATGGCAGTTTAAAACGAGATGAGGGCTTGTCAGAGGTCCTCCACTGGAGAGGAACTTCTCCTCAGGCCTTCATAGTGCTGGACCCAAGCTGCCAAGCTGGCAGATGCACATGGGATGGATACGAGCTCGTGAAGCTTCTATGACTGTATATGCCACCTATACTTTTAAAATTACACTGCAGATGAAGTTCTTTGAAAAACAGCAGCTGTCATTGAGATCGTGGGTTCAGTAACGTCTTTTCATTCGAGCTGTTTCGTTTTATTTTTTAGTTCTGCATTTAATGAGTCAAGTGACAGTAAAGAAAATATGTTTCCTTCAGGGTTTTATTAAAAAGAAAACAAGCTGATAGAGTGTGTGACAGCGCTGTCACTCTGCGTGGGCGTCTTCTCGTTTGTGTGTCTGCATGCCTTGTGTGTGTGTGTGTGAGTGTGTGCGTGTGTGAGTGTGTGTGTGTGTGTGTGTGAGTGTGTGAGTGTGTGCATGTGTGCGTTGTGTGTGTGTGTGTGTGTGTGTGTGTGTGTGTGAGTGTGCGTGTGTTTGTGTGTGTGTGTGTGTGTGAGTGTGTGCGTGTATGCGTTGTGTGTGTGTGTGCGCGCGCGCGCGTGTGTGTGTGTGTTGGACAGCTAAACAAACAGAAACTCAGATATGAGTCGTCGGTTTGTCAGCGTGGGAGTTTGATAACCAGGAAAACCACAGGAAGTGAGGGAGGAAGTGACATGTCCCCGACTCCCCCTCCCCCTGTCTTCCCTTACGGCCCACGCATCCCTCACACTGTGCAGCCTCAGCTCAATTTGTGTGTGTGTGTGTGTGTGTGTGTGTGTGTGTGTGTGTGTGTGTGTGTGTGTGTGTGTGTGTGTGTGTGTGTGCGTGTGCGTGTGTTTTGTTAATCACAGGCATTTTGACAGTTTTGTAAAGCACCTGCTGCTCCTGCTGATGTGTGACAACAAATAAAAAGCTGCTTTCATTCATCGGCCTGTTCAGTTCAACTCCTGGAATATTTGGACACTTGATGGTTGTTACTGAGTCTTAATCATTCGATTCCTGCCCTGTGAGATCAGGATGCTTTTAAAAGTCGAGGGGATATGATGAAGCTCTGTGACGACAGCAAGTGACATCTTTTTATTTGCATTTGCGTCAGTTTATAGCAATCTGAGAAATGAAACAAAGTAAAGATGTCGGTCAGAGTGCACCGAGGCCTGCAGGAAGAGACTCCTCACATCTGCCTCAAAGACAAAGCAAAAGGGAAGTTTAAATGCAAAAAGGTTTATTGTAAGCAAATGATTCAATAAATGAAAAGAATAAACCAAGCACCCCAAAGGTGCTGCAGCAGCAGGCTGGACCAAGAGCAGACCCACACAGACCCACGCAGACCCATGCAGACCCACACAGACCCACACAGACCCACACAGACCCACACAGACCCATACAGCTCAGGGCTGAGATGGAAACAGAGAACAGGATGTAACACGTGCTTTAAGCTGTGCCTCAGAGATGAAATAAAGGCTGGGTGAACTGTGCTTTGTCTCAGCTGTGATGATGAAAGGTGCCCCTAAAAGTCTCTACCACAAGAACTAATCGCAGACCCGTGTGGTCTTTATTATAAATCAATATTTGAAAGATCACAGAATGAAAATCTCATTCTGCTGTTTGAATTGTGAAATAAAAAAAAGGCTCCAGCCTCGTGTTTTGAACAGTGATCTCTTTCATATCACCCCAACAGAGCACTTCGCTCTCAGACTGCTGGCTTATTTGTGGTTCCTGGAATACTTAAGAGTAGAATGGGAGGCAGAGCCTTCAGCTTTCAGGCCCCTCTTCTGTGGAACCAGCTTCTGTCTCTCACCCCCAACCAGTCACAGCAGATGGCTGCCCCCCCCTCCACCGAGCCTGGTTCTGCTGGAGGTTTCTTCCTGTTAAAAGGGAGTCTTTCCTTTCCACTGTGCTGCTCATAGGGGGTCGTTTGGACTGTTGGGTTTTCTCTGTATTATTGGAGGGTCTTTACCTACAATACAAAGCACATTGAGGTGACTGTCTGTTGTGATTTGGTGCTATATAAATAAAGTTGAATTGAGTTGAATTTCAGCTCCATTTGGATCACTCTGTCTCATTTTTTGTTTCATCTTTTTTTCTTAAATCTTCAGAAATTTTACTTTCTCCAGCAGCTCAAAATGAGCACACACGAGAAGGATTTCACTCCCACAAGACACAGAGATCATTTTTCACTTAGTTTTCTATTTTATTTTTTGCTACAAAAAATTCTAATTTTTATTTCATTGATCACTCTCTGGGGGTTTTAGTGTCCTAGTAACTTCCCAATAAAGCACTTACCTGTAGACGAGGGGCCGTGCAGATTACGTTTACTGATTGATTGATATGAAATTTGATGCTCTTGATGCTGCAGGGCTACAAAGGGGCTCCCAGGGCCTACATCGCCACCCAGGGGCCGATGGTGCACACAGTGGGAGACTTCTGGGACATGGTGTGGCAGGAGAGGAGCAGCATCATCATTATGGTTACGAGACTGAAGGAGAACAATGAGGTGAGGAGACCCAGCTTCTGATTTCCTGTGATCGTTTCATTCTCTTGTGTAATAGCTGTGCAGTATTTGAGTATGTGCATCATCCCCTGCACTGCTGCCACTCTTGAAACACTCACTGGTTGACCGGTTGTCCTGTTTTGCACTGGATCTCCTTCAATTTCTACTTTCAACCTTATTTTGGGGGAACAGGATGAAGCTGCAGGGTACCAAATCAGACATGTGTGTGGTGTGCGCTCTCAGCACACTGGGAGTGGGTGCATTCAAGATGGAACACACAACTGCCGTTTCACCAAGGTTCAGGTTGTTTAAAGTGGTGTTGACAGTGTGACGCAAAAGAGTTTGTGGTGCACAACCACACACATGTTGCACAAAATAACCACAGTGCAGGTCACACACACGTACTCATGCACCTTCCTCTCTATTAAAGACTTTCATCACTGCTGATCATAGTGGAGTTTTGGTGATGTGGCAGATCAGAACTGCAGAACTGACACAAAAATGCAGTTGGCACAGTTCTCAGTGTGGATGCAGAGAGTTGCTGCTGCCACCTGTTGCGTGTACTGCAGGAGCTTTTGTATCACGCCTTGTATTTAAATGTTATATTTTCAACTGATGTGACTTCATTCTTTTATTCCACTGTGCACTGAACTGTGCACTCATGCAACATGCATCTGAATACGGATCTGAACACCTGGCCGTGTGTCTGTTCAAAGAAATGTGAGGTGTACTGGCCACAACCGAGAGACAAGACGAAGAGGGTAAAGGAGGAGGACGAAGACCAGGAGGAGGAGGACGAGCGGAGGGAGGAGGAAAAAGAAGAGGAAGGAGAGACGAGTCGACACGGCAGATTCCTTATCAGAGTGAAGGACAGCCAAGAGAAGGACGGGTTCACGGTCACAGATATGGAGATCGAGGTACAGTGAAGTTTACAGACCTCACTTCTATAAACCACATGAATCCATATGTTAAATGTTTTGTCATTTCTAAAGTTCACAGTCATGTAGACACCAGCACGGTGCTGTTCTCTAAATGGATGACTGGCAGACTGATGTTACTGCAGAGCTGCTTCGTGGTTAAACAAAGATGGACAGATTAGACCTCTGCAGAGTTTTTTTTTTGTTTTTGGGGGGAAACGGCTCTGATTATGAACCAATGAAATGCTTTTTAAGTTTTTATGAGCCTCTGAAAACTCTGAGATGTTTTCCGGGACAGATTCTGAGATCGTCGGTCCCGGAAAAGCAGCGGGTGGAAGCAGCTCTGAGCCGCTTCTGTCGTTGTTGTGCTCTGATCAGAGTCCAGAAATCACAGCATTCCTCTGGGTGAAAGCTGAGCTTCAGTGAATCCAGCATTTATTTGTTCCTGTAACAGAAACAATCATCTTTGCTCAAAAACTCTTTAAATTTAAAAAAGTGCCTTTAGAGGAAAGGCTGCTTTATTATTAATGTGTATATTTCAGAAGCAGACTGAATCACCTGTGTCTGTGCACCTGTCAGGGATCTCAGGTCAGAGCGATAACCTGATCTCTGTTTGCATCCTTTCAGCTACGTTCAGAGCGCAGACACGTCAGACACTACTGGTTCACATCTTGGCCCGACCATCATATCCCTCAATGCATCGCTCCATATCTCAGGCTGGTGGAGGAGGTGGAGACGTACAGCGAGTCCCTCGTACCCACCAGCTCTCAGGAAGTCCCCGCCTCAGGCCCCGGACCAATCATCGTCCACTGCAGGTTAGTTTACCTCAGGGTGGCTCTGTCAGCTCCAAGATGACTTCATCTGACTGCTTCATTCTCACGGTAACCAGGGGACATACTGGTATGTGTCATACGATGCCCAAATACAGTGCGGATTCCCTCACTTCACTTTGACAACAGTTTCCAAGCAGAGGCGTCAACCAATCAAATAACATCTGTTCTAACACTCGAGTGCAGCCACTGTCAAATCCCATCATGAAAACAAGGTGACTGTTGATGCTAAAAATCAACATCAGTGCATCAAAATGAAGGAGACGCAGATCAGTGCAGTGAGTAATGACCATGTTTTTAATGAAAAAAGCTGGTAAAAGGGAGCTAAACAGCACCTGTACAGAGCAAATGACGAAGGCAAGAAGTCTCTCTCACACACACACACACACACACACACACACACACACACACACACACACACACACACACACACACACACACACACACACACACACACACAGGAAGGGCATAAAGAATAGGGAGAATTTACAAAATAAAAGCTCCTGTACAGACTAAGCTCTTCTCTTCTGAAAGGCTCCAGGTAGATTTGAAGGTGTGCAAAGGACAGGAAAAAGAATCCTGTCCAAGACGTGACGCTCGTGTTACTGTTCAAGGCTACTGCGTCAGCTCTGAGAAAATGACTGATTTACAAATTAATAAAAACAGAACTGATTTATACTCATTTATGTTTGATGGCAGCTATCTGTGAGCATTTAAGGACGTATTTCTTTGGCATAATTTTAAATATTTTTAGATTGCGCAAGAAGGGGTTTTACAAAACTTAGTTACAAAACTCAAAAAAGGAAAAAAAAATGCAGTAAAAATGTCAAATGTACATAAAACAAAGTGAGGACCATAAACAGAAGTTAAAACTGTGTAACACAACAACATCAACAAGCTGCTTTTGAAATAGACCAGCTGACGACAGCGTTATGGTTACGGGCGAACAGACGAGAGCGGGCGGGCGTGTCGAAAGCTGCTTCCTGCCTGAGAGCGGGGATAGCTGTCGTAACTGAGCAGCCAACCACAGCAGAGGGGAGAGATAAAAGTGTAGCGTGAGGGGCCTGTGGTGTGACAGTGACCTAACACATGTCTTTGAATGCAAATCACCTGCTGCACGCATGAAAAAACACACATGAAAACACACAGAAACCAGTAATTCTGAGGGAGAAAATAAATCTGCCGTCACTGAGAGTTCATAGAAAAGTCAGCACAAAGGTCACGCATCGCATCGCAGCAGCCTTTCAAGGATCTTTCCTCATAGTTTCCTTATAATTTGCTCCTTTCAGCTGTGTTAAAGGACTGCTGCGAGACGTTTGCCTCAGAAATCCAAATCCAGTATTTTCCTCATTGAAATGCTGCTGAAATAGACAGAGACATCTTGAAATGACGTCCAGACTTGTTGAACAGAAAGCCGAATGTTTCCATGTTGTGACGTGTCTGTTGTTACCAGGGAACTGGTCGTTACAGTAACGCTACATTATGGCAAGTTTTGACTAGACTGGATAATGTTCTGATAAATACAACGATACCCATGAGCCTCAATGCCCTGAAAAGAGTTTCGCTCTGCTGGTCTGCTAACATCTCCTCTGTCCTGCTCTCCCCAGTGCAGGTATTGGGAGGACGGGTTGTTTTATAGCCAGCAGTATTGGCTGTCAGCAGCTCAGAGAAACCGGCCAAGCTGACGTCCTGGAGACGGTTTGTCAGCTTCGACTCGACAGGTGGGCGCGCTCCTCTCTCTGAAATTCATCTCTCCTTTCTGTCCCTCTTTGACATGTAGTTTATTCCCTAAAAAACTACATGTTTAACATGTGGTCTCCACCATTGTCTTGTGCAGGGGCGGTATGATCCAGACTACAGAGCAGTACCAGTTCTTGTACTCCACGCTGGCCCAGTACAGCTCCCAGCTGCAGCAGGTACTCAACACTGCAGAGCTGAGACTGCTGCCTGTGGCCTTCGGCTCTGAGTAGTTGTTAGAAATGCTGAAAAACAGATCACTTGTTTTGTTTTGTAATTTTTCTTTTGTAGATTTATTGCACATGGAGTGCAGTTGCACACACAGCGACTGGCTGCACAATATTTACTCAGGGTTTTGGTCTTAGTGTTGTTTGGCATGTGGCCTGTGTGTAAATCATAGACTGTATATAAAAGGTGGCCCCAATCATAGTGACGTCACCCGCTGGTTTCTGTACGGTGCACTTTGAAGCCTCAGTGTTAGTGTTTTGGTCGGTGCCGTGGTGGGTTTCCAGAGCCAAAAGCGGACATATTTACATGGTGGAGTCTTTAGAGGGTGGAGTGCTAAACAAGAAGCTGGAGATATGACGGTATATAACAGATACAAGCCTGTGAGCATGACCGACTTTAAAAGCCTCCATAATTCACAAAATAATTATGTTACATTCAGTAAGATCAAAGGAACCAAAGGCTGTTTTTCCATAGATTTCTATACAACCAGAAGTCACCCTCTGTTGGCCATTAGAAGGAATGCAGGTTTAAGGCGCTTCCATACTAGCTTCACGTTTCAGAACCAGAAGCTACATCCATCTTTTATATACAGTCTACAGGGATTGGCGCCAGCCTCAGGTGTCTCGTTGATGGACTGCATTGGAGCATGTTTGAAGTGGGTGAAAGCCCCTCTCCACACATTTGCAGGACCATAAATTACACTTCAATATGTGCACCCCCCACCCCCACGCTGCACAGCCCACTGCACCACAGACAGATAGGTATAACTTGTTAGGGACTATTTTCATCAGTGGATTCATCAGCATTTCATGCATATTTGTGGCGGCAGGATGGAGTGGGCGGGAGGCGGTCCAAGTTAACGACAGTTTGTGAGGTAGTAATGAGGAAGGAGAGCAGCTAATAATGAAGAAACACATAACTTCAACCACACCTCAACACACCGAACCACAGCGTCTGACAGAAAACAGACGTCTGTAATTTTGGTTTGAGGTTGTAAATGGTGTAAAAATGATGTGTGAAGGAGAATAAACAGTTATTAAACAGTGTTTTGTATTTAGCAGAACCAGAACCAGAACCAGCCGGCCTCACTGCCTCAGAGCCAGCAGAACCCAGAGGAGCAGGTCAGCATACAGCTGCAGAACCTCGAGCTAGACAGCAAACAGAACAGGAAGAACTCATAGAACCTGGATAACCACAAGTGTCTTCAGAGAAGTCCACGAGAACCCAGCAGCAGAACTTAAAGAACTGAGGCACCAGCAGGTGGACAACTGGGGGGACCAGCAGGACCTCACAGGAGCCCCAGAGGAGCCCCAGAGGAGCTGGTGTTTTGCTCCAATTTGACTGAACAAGTAGAGAATGCGATTAATTAGAACATCAAAAGCACCATGTTCATGATAGACTAATTAAATAAAATAAGACGGGAATATTCATTGACTCCACTGCAGTATTTTTTGAGCAGCTATTTAACATACATATTTATTTAATTTGTTTGACTCTAAATAAGGCCTGTTACATATAAAGACTTTTTAATAATCAGGACATTACACATTTAGAACAAAACGGGCACGTTTGACAATCAGGAATCATTTGATCCGTATGTTCATCTTTCATTATTTTACCTATTCTGTTAATTTATGAACAAACCGTTTGAACCTCATGGAAATCTGCTGATATCTGCTCTGCTCTAGAGGCTACTGTGTAAACAACAACCAAATCAATAAATCATAAAAATAAAGACTGCATTGAGTACTTTTTTAAGAACACATCTAATCCAACAGACCAGCTCTGCATTCAATTTTCTACATTTCAAGTGAATGTTTTAAGCCTCAGTTAAAGTCATGTGAACAAATAAGTGCAGCCAGTGGAAAGATTTGGACAGCAAGCAATCATTTAACCCCCCCATGTGTGCACAGACAGAGCTGGTTCACCTGAACAACACCAGGAAAAAAGAACTGCATCTTCAGCCATTTATTGAGCACAAAAAAAAAGCAGATGTAATATTTTCCAGTTGAAAAAGTAAGATCACTGCCACCATCTCCCCTTAGCAGAAAGAGCTTCTAGTTGGCGTTCAGTTGTGAGAGGTTTGAAGCTCTTTCAGGGCCTGTAACAGCAAAAATGTTCATATTATAAGGTTAAAATGTTGCATGGCATGGCTTTAAATTACTGCAAAAAGCATTCAGAGAGCATAATCTGAGATGCATTCACTGACTAGAATCAAAGACAGGCAGTTTCATATGATTGGAATTAGAATTAGAAGTCTACAACTTCAAATGCAAGAAAACAAACATTCAATCATTTACACAGTAAATGTAAAAAAGCTGAATGTTTGAAGTATTGCTAATAATGCAGATGTTGCACAGTGAAGTACCAATAATGTGAATATTGCAAAGGAAAATTGCCAATAATGTGGACATGCACACTGAGCAAATGCTGCACACTGCCTGCAATTATTGCAAAACAAAATTATTTATTGCACAGTCGTGAGTGTTGTTGCACGTAATGTGCAAGTTATTGCACATTACGTGCAACATAATATGGTTTAGCACAGAGTATGATTCAGCACAGAGTAATGAGAGAGAGATGAAGCCAGAGAAGGAAACAGAGAGGTAGGTGAGAAGAGAGACACACACAGACAGAAAGACAGCCCCTGCCTGTTGAGGTTCATTGCTGTCATGGCTCTGGGAAAGAAGGCATCACTGAATCTGTTTGCACTTGATTAGATGGGCCTGTAGCACCTGCCACAGGGCAACAGGTGAAAACCAGGATGTGAAGGGTCCTTCCAAACACTTGCGGCTGTGCTGAGGCAGCAAAGGTGCACAAGTCCTGTAGGAAAGTCAGAGAGCAGCCAACAGTCTTATGAGCTGTGCTGATGATGTGCTGAAGCCCTGTCCTCTCTGCCTCGGCTCAGCTTCTGTACCTCACTGTGATGCCGTATCACATTTACTGCTCCTCTCTGTGGAGGAGGAGTAAAAGGTCGCCAGAAGCTTTTGACTCAGGTTTTATTTCCTGCACACTCTCGGGCTGTGCTTTTGTAGCGGCCGCTGTGGAGTTAGCAGTCCAGGACAGGACATATCAGCTTTGATACGATGTAGAATTCATAGATGAATCATTCACTCCAAGCTGCTTACTCACTGAGGCAGTGTTGCAACTCCAAACCAAAAGAATACCACCAGCATGTGTCACAGTTAGTAGGTTCCTCTCCTGAAAAGCTGTCTTTTGGTTTCTATGAAATATGTCTGCTGTTTCTGTGACCAAACATTGCTGTCTTTGACTTTGTGCTCTGCATTAGCATATTTATTATTTTGCTCTTGCAAAATCATTTTGCATTTGCGAAGGGTGCAGCTATAATCTTCTGCTGGCTGGTGTTAGACTCCGAGGCTCTTTTTCTCTGACAGAGACTGTGAATGTTAATGGACATAAGTATAAATATGAGTTGTGCACATGCCCGGTTTGAGCAAAACTGCTTATTCACATCCATGGGCCTTTGGCACATAACACTACACAAAACACACAGATCTGACATGCATGAAGCCACTGTTGTGCCTTCAATGTTTGATATGCAGAGCACTCCTTTATTGTCTTACACTATACTTCCCTTACTGCCGTTTGTCCATGTGTTTCCTCTATGAGGCACCTTACAGTCCCCTCTAGTGGTGGCCCCAGCGCAAACCACACTGTCAGACCTTTAATTCATTCATTTAACGGAGGTGCTCGATGCAAAATCTTCATACACAGAAATAAGCAATTTTTTTCAATTATCAAAGCTCGAAAGTTTCGTGTTTTTAATATCCAGAAAAAGAGAAATGTTTGTGTTTTGTTACGTGTGAACAGTCGAGGGCAGTGTTTCAATCACACACAAATCTCTGCATCCTCTTTGCTTCACTCTCCTCTGCTCCACACATCAACCCCACCCAAACAGGAAGCAGAACCTACTGACACATTAACCAACATTTGAAAAGTACCCAATATCACAAAAACTTTGGACTAAAACCAGCTTTAATTTAATTTACTGAGCCCCTCTTGTAATAATATTTACGTCAATGCTGCAGCTTCATTTAATTACGCGTTTGAACAGAAGTTTTACTGTATTCTGTTTTATTTTGAAGGGCATCCCGACGGATGTGGTGTTGCATTACTTTCGTTTTTACGGCGCTGTGAGTCAAAGGCGTAGCTAGTAAACACCACAGCCGGACATCCGAGGCCGAAAACACCGACTAATTAAAGCCGTGTCCCGGTTCGTGTGAAGCCTATCGGTGTGTTCGGTTCTCCCGGTGCCGTCCGCCGTTGTCATAGTGTCTGTCAGCGTCCAGCACGACAGAACCGTCAGGGCGTTAGCCAGCCAGTTAGCGAGCTAGCATAGCAATCCAGCCGTAGCAGCAACATCACCCGTAGATAGCGTTAGCATTAGCAGCAGAAGACAAAGATGATAGCGCTCATCAACAAGCTGCTGGACTGGTTCAAGGCGCTCTTCTGGAAGGAGGAGATGGAGCTGACCCTAGTGGGGCTGCAGTACTCGGGGAAGACGACCTTCGTTAATGTGATAGCGGTAAGGCTAATTTAGCTGCTAACAGCTGTGCAGCTGTCAGTTAGCATCTGGCTGCATCCATTGTTGTCCTGCAGCGGTGAGGTCAGCCACTCTCCAGCAGCAGTCGATAAGGTAACATCAGTTTCTGCACGGAGCTACAGCCCGGGTCCGTGTTCCCCCCTCGGATAAACGCTGCTAACGCTTCACACGAAGCTCCTCATCGCGGCTCACTGTGTCGAAGCTGCTTTCACAGCTGCACCGGTGGGCTTTGATAAGAAGTGAAGGCCCCCTTTGGGACTGGACTCTCAGGCTTAGTGTTATTGAGAGAGCCGCTGGTGAGACCTTCAGGTCCATGGATGATGGGCGCCCAGCCCTGCCCAGCTCCTGTCAGAGTGACCTTCTCTGTCACACCGGAGTCACTCCCTGTCATACCTCATAATAATAGCCTCGTAGTAACATAATTAATGTCTGCGTGACCCACTAACATAGATTTTCTTTAACTGACTGAGGTTTCCTTGGTTGTGTTTTATTGATTTCAGCACCATTAGTGATTCTTCTCGTGGCTCAGATTCTTTATTGATCAGTTTTCTGTGAAGTCAAGTCAGCGAGGTCAGCACAGGTTTTCAGTTTGAGTCTAAAGACGCTTTAGAAACAGTAGAAAAACGTGTGCATGTGGGTGGACGTGAGTATTAGATTAGATAAAACTTTATTAATGCCCGTAGGAAGATTCAGACAGGGAAATTAAATTAAATATTAATATTATTTCAAAAAATCTAATAGCTTAGCCTATTTCTTTTCTTAAACACTAAAAGTTTATATGCATAATTTATATTTATATATTTTCTTTTTACTTTCACTGTTAATTTCAGGGTTGCCTGGAATTTGTTTTTTAATAGAGCTGCAATTTCCTTTGCCAGTTATGAGTTCCTGTGACCTGCTGATATGGATATTCTTTCTAAGAACTACAACTGACAGTGATGTACAAAACAAAAATCAGCTTTTATTCTTAATATTATTAAACTTTACAATCAAGTTACAGGATCTTCTCGCAGTGAAGTAACTGAAAATAAAGTGTTGTGAAAGAGGAACAGATATTGAGCTGAAGACGAGCCGCTGTACACCCACCTTTGCCTGACCTTACCCAACAAAGCCTCGTACCCTTTTCGTTTGTAGTAGGGGGCGACTTACTCGGTTCCTTCATTAGACTTGTTCCTGTGTTTCAGGTTTCAGTGTCTCATTTCAGGTCTCGGTTAATAAAACATGATGTTCCATTTTGTAAATTACTGCCATCATTAGAGTCACAGAGGATCATAAACCAGGGAATCGACCTGTAATGGAAAGTTTGCTCAGATTTGTAATGTGTAGCTAAATGACGATGGAGAGAACATTCAGCTTTACCAACCAATGGGTAATGTAGCAGTTGCTACCTCCATCTTTGTTATACAGTCTGTGTTTAAAGTGCATCTGAGGTCTTGTGTGTGTGTGTGTGTGTGTGTGTGTGTGTGTGTTTTTTTCTTTCTGTTGCTTTAGTACTCTGAGGATATAACTCAGCACTGCAGCAACAACTGCAGCTTTCACTTGAAGTGTTTTCAGCTTTTGGACCCAGCAAAGTCCTGTGAATTTTTTTTTACCAATTCATGCAGCATGAATAAGTAAATATCTACCAGCTGTACATGCTGCTGTACGGTGTAATCATACTCGCTGATCGTAGGGGAAACAAAGCATCAGCATGCGTGACGCGTGAATGCGTGACCATGACTGTTTTTCTCAGCATCGGTAACTGTCGTGTGTTTGTGTGTTTCAGTCTGGCCAGTTCAGTGAAGACATGATTCCTACAGTCGGATTCAACATGAGGAAGATCACTAAAGGCAACGTCACCATCAAGGTCGGTCGCTCCATCTGCTGCCTTCGTCTTCCTCTGCTCTTATGTTACATCGCACTTTATAGTGGCAGTGGCACAGTGGGTGCAGCCGGAGGGTTGCCGGTTCGAGCCCCTGTCCCTGCGCTGGCATTATGTCCTTGGGCAAGACACTTAAACCACATTTAAAAATTAAAAAAACAAAACAAAACAAAATGTCACTCTGTGCTCTGAGAACTCGTGAGCGGCCCGTTTCTTAAACAGTTTTAAGACATTTTATAAACATAATTATGAATTGATTCATTTAAAAAAATAGTAACATAATAATAGTAATAAAAAATAATAACTATTGAACATTAATCAGTTCCCAATTTTCAGGTAATTTGAAAAAAATATTCATTAAAATTAAAATGTGGTTTACAGTGCCAGAAATAATTTACAAAGATTTAGTGGTGGGGTCGGTTTTCAGGACATACAAAAGAGATTTTACAAAACAGTATTTTTTAAAATGATATTTTTCTTATATATTATTATTTTTGCCTTTTATTTATTATGTTAGATGATGACTTTGGACTGTGTTCCCTCCTTGTGTTTGTAGTTGTGGGACATCGGCGGTCAGCCTCGGTTCAGGAGCATGTGGGAGCGTTACTGTCGAGGAGTCAGCGCTATCGTGTAAGTCCTGCTTTCAGACTTCTGCCTAAAAATCCCGCTGAATGGAAATAAAGCACAAACCCTGAGATAACTGATAACTGTGCAGAACGTGTTTATTCATATATGATGTAAAACTGCTGCAGACACGAGCTTGGTCAGATTAAAGCACACGTTAGAAAAACCCTTGAAACTGATGTTTAGAAACGCAGTGTTGTGTCACATTAACCCAGCTGTGTCGCTGAGATGTGACAGCAGAGCTGCAGTGAATGTGGGTCAGATTTATGTAACAAGAAGCACCAACGCTGGTTTGCATGGACAGTTGAGATGCATTAACAGTGATACTGAAAGGCTCCCAAACTTTGTCAGCAACATTGTTTTAGTTTAAAATCTTAAAATATGAAGGCCGATATCAATATGATTATAAAGGCCAGCAGTTTTTCTTTGCCAAGCAGACGACTTTTTAACAGAGGATTTCCATATACTGTATATTAAAGATGGACATAGCCAATGATCCTTTAACTGTTAGTTCCATTTTCAAGCCTCAGTCTCAGCAGCATTTTGTCTTTTGGCATTTTGGGGCCTTTTAGATCCAGAAGTGATCATATTCAGATGAGACGATGGAGTTATCAGCTGCTGCTCGCAAGCTGCATTCATAAACTGCACGTGTTTAACACAAAGACACAGATATCTGCTGGTTATTTCTTAGTAACAGATTAATACAGTAACAGAATTACAGTCACCAAAAATGCTGCACAGACTTTTAGACAATAAACTGCACAGCGAGCCCTGATGTAATCCAGCTAATCCCATTAAAAGGCTGCTAAATGCACAAAAAACACAATATGGCTCCTAATTATTCTTAATTTTAAGCCTTTATAAAATTGAAACAAATGAGTTGAAATAAAATTAAACTCCTGTACAGTTATTATGAAGGGGGAAATTGGCTATAAGGGTCACAGCTGTTCTTTATAGTGGGGTGCAGGCTTTGGACATTTTAACATGGGAGTCTGTGGGGACTGGCTCACTTTGGGAGTCGGCCTCAAGTGGACATCAGAGGAACTGCAGTTTTTTTCTTCTTTGTTCTTCTGCTCTTGAGCCTGCTGCTTGATGTTCTCCTGTTTTTTGATTTTCCTGTTGCAGGTACATGGTGGACGCAGCAGACCCAGAGAAGATTGAAGCCTCCAAGAATGAACTCCACAACCTGCTGGACAAACCGCAGCTGCAGGGAATTCCTGTAAGAGCAGAGCCAGGCTCCCCCACTGAGCCCCACAAACACACAAGCTGACAGAGACACGTGAGACTGATGCACAGAATGAAACCAGAACCAGCTGAACCTGAACTAAACAGGCTATACGAATACTTATCAAGCCACCAGAGCAAATGAGCACTTGAAGAAATAATCAGTGTTAGCGGCCTCAGTAGATACATCTCAGGCATTTTCCACATGTACACAGGTAGTGTTTTTTTTACTATATATTTTCTAAATCAAACAGCAGACAAATCCACTGTTGTGGAAAGTTATGTGCAGCCTGTTTTTTTGCCTTGTTCACAGCAGACTAAGAGCGATAAAAGTTTGGAACCATAATTAAACTCCACAGCTGCCGATTCAGGAGTAAAACTAAATTCTGTGACACGTTGAGCTCATGTTTGTTCCTCCTGTGTCTCTGCAGGTTTTGGTTCTGGGAAACAAGCGAGACCTACCAGGAGCTCTGGATGAGAAGGAGCTCATAGAGAGGATGTAAGTCGACGCCAACACGCTGACTCGCATCTCTGACTCAGACCTGATGCTTCTCTGTGGAGTCGTTTAGTGCACGAGCTGCAGTATCCTCACACTCAGTGTCCAAAATTAACAGTGAACGCCCGCTCAGTTAAAAATACGTTTATCTTGAGGCAAAATAATAAATGACCTTTTAGTGTCACACATTTCTGTTTCTGTAGACTTTCATTCAGCAGCTGATCAATTCAAGCCTGAATAGAGAAGCAGGACAATTCAAAGTTCTTCTGGATGTCTAAAATTTTTATTGTGTGTGTTTGTGTGTGTGTGTGTGTGTGTGTGTGTGTGTGTGTGTGTGTGTGTGTGTGTGGTGTGTGTGTGTGTGTGTGTGTGTCTTTGCGATCAGGAACCTGTCGGCCATCCAGGACAGAGAGATCTGCTGCTACTCCATCTCCTGCAAGGAGAAAGACAACATCGGTACAACACACACAAATACACACAGACACACACACACGAGTGAATTTGAGAAATGTATATACACTGTGCACTCACCCTAAAGTTATGCTCAGAACAGTATTATTATTATTTTGTGGGAAATCAGTTAAAAGCAACATAAAAACACTGCGTGTCCACTAAAACGCACAAACAGATGAACAACAGTTTGTTTGATAACGTTCGATGTCTCTGCTGAAACCAGCACAATCTGTGAGAGACATTAATGAGAGACGGGCGTTTGTTCAGAATACTGCGCTGATATTTAACTTTGGATAACATCAAGTTTTATATGTGAGTAAAACACAGAGATAATAGTTAAAGAAATGTTTTAATTGATTTTAGACATGTGGGGGGCAGAGAGGAGGTGCTGTTGGGCTTCTGATCAGGTCATTTAGACAATTACTGCAAAAAAAAAAAAAATAGAAAAACTGCAGTACAAGTTACAGATCTTCATATTTATTGAATGTGAGTGAAAGGAAGTTCAACATCATTACAAAACCGTCTGCCACGAGTCTTTGATTGTCAGCTGTTAACTACATATTATAACTACTACATTAAAGTTTTAAAGTTTTTATCTTATATCAGATGCTGAGAGTCAGTACAGTATCATGAAACTAACATTTTTTACTCCTTTTGTAAATTGTGTAGCAGCAGCAGGTGATAAATGTGTGTGTTTATCGGGCTGCAGAAGCCGTCATGTCGAATCAGTGACGTCAGGGATGAGACCAGAAAGCAGTCAGAGAGTGCAGGTGGAAATCGATCTGTGGGCATTCATTCAGCTTTATTTATATAGCTCCAAATCACAGGCAGTCGCCTCCGGGGCGCTTTGTATAGAACCGTAAAGAACCCACAAAGAACCCCTCGGTACGATTGACTGTTAGCGCTAATGTGCCGATGCTGCGCTGCTATAGAGACCGCTCAGTGTCGTCACACTCCATCAGAAACTACTCGATCACAAAGATGAGAAATGTATTTTATTGGCTTTTAAAAAGTGTAAAATGTGATTTTGTATTTTGATTTAAAAATGAGATCCACATGAACAGATATATTTATGTTTATGTACCCTGAGAGCGGCCTGAAAAAAGAAATATGAGTGTCGAGATATGTGTGTGTTTTATTTTGTGTAGAGTTTGTAGTTCACTTTGCATTATTGTCAGTATTTTAATGTAAAATAGAAAAAGATAATGAATTGTGAACAGTAAGAGTAATTTCATCCGGACAGATGAAAATTCACTGACATATTTATTTACATTTTAGAAATTGTTTGGTGACCTTGACCTTTGACCTTGAAAATGAAATCATATGTTCTTGGGCCCATACGGAATATCCCTTCATCAGTTTCATCAGTTTTGTTTCAAAACTCTTTGAGTTATCCTGTAACAGAGAGACACCCCCCTCCACCTATGGATGGTCACAAATTTAGTTTCCCAGATCCCAAAGTCCGCTCATTTTTCCAGAGCAACACTCATGAGGAATGTCTCTGGAATTTGCTCTTTGCATTTTTCTTTCCTTTCATCGTTTCTCGGAGTTTCTCTCCCGTCTGTACTCAGTGCTGACCTCACACCTCTCTCTCTGCAGACATCACTCTTCAGTGGTTGATCCAACACTCCAGGACTAAGAGGAGTTCCTGAGAAATGACACACTCTCAACAGTACAGGCCAAGCCCACCTACCCCCAATACCCCCCCACTACCCTGTCTGTCATCTACCCCGTCTTAATACCACCCGACCTCCAGTTACCCTCACCCCCGACTCCGTCAGATGCACCGATACCTCTTTGTTTTTTGATGAAGTATCAAAGCAGGTTGAACAAACCAAAGCCTCACGTAGGGAACACATTTAACCTCCATCAATCCAAGCAGGGGTCAAAGGTTATCATGAAGGTTTCTTGTGTGATATTCAGACACAGATTGGAGGTTGAGAATTCATCAAATATCACATTTTTAGATGTTTTTATAGGTATTGTTAGTTATATCCTAGTAGGACAATAATCCAACTTCAACACACGAGATCTTTGAGGTAGAAAAAACGGTAACATCTGATCACAATCATTTTTAACAAACATCTGATTTTATAAGTCTTTGAGAGACCGGGCGATGTGACAATTAACAACCTGCTCGTGTCTGTCTTTGTCTCAGCAGACCGCCTTTAGCTTAAACATTATGGCTGCAGATTTGTGTACGCGCAGTGCAGGTCCATAAAAATCAAAGCATTACCTGATTTAAATCTGGCCGATCTAACGATGAAGATCATCGAGTCCTCCGGATCGTTTTCAGTGTGGCTGCTGTTTTTTGTGCTTTTGTCTCTGCGATGGACTTCGGGGGCCTCCGGGATGTTTTGGGCCCTCCCAGATTTTGGGAAGTGGAAAAAGTTTGAAGAAGGCAAATTTGGCGAGTGGTCCAGGTGGTGGTTGTGTTGACAAAAATAAATCCTCTGTTTCGAGATGCTACGAGCTGGTACGAGATTACGCTTAAGCACGACATCATACTTTTTCCTCTGAATGTTCTCCTTCAGGGCATTACAGTCAGTCCTCTGCTCGCACACTTCCTTTAACTTGGGAACTGTGAACATTCGTAGCCAGAAACCCACTTCTCATCACCAGCAGTCTTGAGCTCGTACTGAAAGAAAAGCTGATGTTTCCGCCCAACATTAAAGTCCACACAGCAGACGGTGAAAGCTCTGAGAAGATCAGCCGCTCTGGAAGCTGACTGCGCTCGGCCAGGATCGAGCTGTAGATCTTCCCCGTGCGCGCTGGTGCAGCACAAACCTAAAATACCACAAACAAGCAACATTTTGTTTCATTTAGCAAACTTTGAGCTGCTTGTCTGAATCTGCAGAAGACCCTGGAAGCTCTTTGTGCTTCTACAAAGCGATGAGCAGCATTATGTAGTTCTACGACCGGTACAGTTCATGTATGGAGGCAGGTACAGATGGTAGAGGACCACGAGCCCTGTCAGTGTGTTGTGCTGACAGCAGGAAAAGTGGTATCCGTGCATCCTTACAGATCCGCACAGCAGCCGCCATCATAACCTGATTTTAAAAACGATTGTTTTTCAGCCATTTTCAGTCTTAATCATCAGGAGAAGCTGTTATTTTTCATTAATGGCCATAAAGACACACATAAGCATTATTAGCCGGTTATCTGACGTCTGTTGTGTGCATCTTTCCTAAAGATTTCCCATGAGCCTTTTCTGCCCCCTCCTGATGCCACTTTCATCACTACAAATCTTCATTTCTCTCCTCCTCTTTCTCCCTCCATTTTCCCGTTTTACCTCCACATCTTCCATCCCGCCATTTATATAATCCTGGGAGCCTCCCCGTCCTCCTCCGCCTGTTGTAGACTGCTTCTCCTCCTCTGTATTTCTCTCTTCTTCCTTTCTTAATTTTGGATGTTACCTTCTTTCTGTCCTTCCTTGTCACCAAGCCCCGCCCCTCGCCGTCTCCCTCTCTCTATCTCTCTTGCAGAGCGAGGGATTAAAGACCTTTTTATTGCACTGTTAATTTTGTTTTTGTAAGATATTAATAATGAGAATAATGTTAATAATCTTCTTATTGTGACATAACCCGATCTGTCCAGACTTAAGGAAGTGGTACTTTAACTGGAGAAGGAGAAATGTTGTTGTTTCTGTTCATATTTCTGTAATAAGCTTTTTTATTTTGTATTATTATTTTTTATTGCTGTTTTTGACTTCATAAGTCTAACATGGTTGTCTAACCAGACTTCAGTGTTTACTCCTCTGAAACGTCTGCTGATTGGACTGGGGAGGTCATGTGATCACATCATGTTGGCCAAAATGAAACGTGTAGTTTGTTCGATTTGGTGAAATTCCCACGTATCTGAGTTTTTAATTTAATGCTCATTGATTTAGCAGTTTTTTATGCACTTATTTACCTCATTTCACCTCAACGATTCCTCTCATCAGATTTGAGAACATGCTCGTTTTTGTCAGAGTGTAAAACTAAATATTTCCATAAAAGAAATTCCTCGCTCTTCCAAAGCCAACAGAAAATTTCCACATCCTGTTTGTAATCACAAAATGGCATCATAAATATCGGCAAGATTTGTTCTTATGACTACAAATATGGATTAAAAAAATGTTTAAGAGCTTCATCACAGTTCATATAAAAAATGTTAATGTTTGAAATTGTTACATTTCCATAAAAAACACTCAGAGGGTGAACTTAAATTGGCTGGAAATTGCAACTAATCTTTGAAATGAAGCTGGAAACTGGATTTAATTTCCAGTTTTTATCTTTTTGAAATGAAAATTAAATTCCTGTGTACTTTTTCATGTTATTTTCACACGTAGAATTCTCTAATTATACAAATCAGCTAAAATCAGAACATGTTTTGGGAAAGTAAAATGAAAAATTGCAGTTTGCAGCCATAAACACGCAAACTGCTCACCAAATGTTTGTATTTAAATCGAACACAACGAGATGACTTTAGTTTGGGTGACGCTGGCATTGAAATGATGCCGCACAGAAATATCACTTTACATTTGTTTGTAGACTTATGTTTATATATTCAGTTGGTGCTCATGTAGCTGGTCTTGTCCACAGGGCTAATGTTGAATGTGAAGTCGTGATTTCGTGGCGTCGGCGGCACGAACAAATATTTAAACATTTAAATTTTCAGCTATCGAGGCGCGGCATCGACAACGAGCTGTCGCATAATTACATCCGGTCACAGGCTGAAATATTCTCCTAAGTCTGATTAGAAAAAAACATTTGGAGCCACTAAATGTAGCACTGCAGCACCCTCAGCGTTGGTTTTGATCATGCACGCTCGCGTCATCCGTTTGTCTCATTTGGATTTCGTTTTGGTCAACTCCTATTGGATGGCATCACATCCTGGTCCTGACAGCAGCCAGTCAGACAGGAACAGGAAGAAGCGTTACCTGTTTGTTCTGTAATTAGGTTGCTTTGCTTAAACGTGGTCAGACTGTCAGCAGTGCACGTGGGATTAAATCACCTGCTTTACACTGTCGAGACAAATGGGTGTTAGTCTGCCTCGAAACTTTAGGTAAACCTGAGTTCCTGTGACACTTGAATACAGACTGTCAAGATCCCCACATTTAGCTAAGAGCAGTCAAAGTGCCAAAAATGTTCTTGCTCATCCAATTTTTATCAGGAGTTCTGAGGTCACAACTTAGGATTAATTTCAGCTCGTTAACAGTTAACGAGCTTGAAAAACATTTGATTACCATGAGCTGTCACTTTGTTTTTTTCTGTTTTCTTTCCAAGCCAGAAAACCATTCCGATATTCTCTTGAGAATATTCCTAAGATGCCTCCCATCCTTTTTTTAAATGTATTTTTATGTATATTTAGGGAAACCCCAGTCAGTATAAGGGGCTGCTGAAGCGTCACAGTCACCTGAGATGGTGATCGTTAAGAAAGCTTGTTGGAAATCTCTAAAATGGAAGTTCCAACAATAACAGATTGTGCTTTCCAGGAACTCCAAAGAACACGTGTGCATCCAAGAGGTTCAAAACCCATAATACAAGATCAGTCTCTTATACCAAAACGCCCAGGAACGCTAGCTTGAAAACCTGAGCCACCTGACACAGTTCCACACAGAACTCCTCAGACTGTGCGGTTAAATCAAATTCCCAAGAACTCGACGGAACACCTAAGATCTCAACATACATTTTGAGTCCTTGGTTCTTGTGATAGTGAGGTTTCCCTATAACTGTAGCTGTTTTCTAGCATCTGTAGGTGTTACAGTCGTAAATCTGCAGGTCGGCCTTCTTTATCCCGACAGTGAAAAGCTTCTTATTTCTTAACCACTGCCCGGAGCCACCTATCTGACGGAGCTGGCAGCCCCATTAGGTGCAGTGTTTTCATGATGAACCGATAGTAAGCACAACTTAAACTAGAGGAGAAAAACCAGAATCTCCATCAGCCTCAAAGTTCTGCTTGCTCTCCAGCTGCTCCGGGTTTCAGGTTCTGGAGTTTTGTGAACCAGCGAACCGTTGTTGTCTGACTCCGTTTTTCCGCTCGAGATCTGTCAAGCCAGCCAGCAAAGTGATTTTTAGTTATTGATGCTGTCAGACAGACCACGCTGCAGAGGGGATTTTACAGTAGAGTCTCGCCATCTTTTACTTTTTATTTGGAAAAATCAAAAGTTTATACCTGAACAGCTGAGGTTCATCTTCCACCTTGGCGCGTAAACTCTGAGATTCACCAGCCACTTTGACTAGTTTACCAGCCCGCCAAGTGTCCACTAAGACACCACCCGACGACAGCTGTTGGTACTTTGTGTCCTCGTTTATCTGAATGTGTGAACCTGGAAATCCCCCTGCAGGTCTGCTCTGATTGGCTCTGGCCTCTTCTGTTTGCATGCTAAGGGCAGGGATTGTATTTCTGTGGGACCTGATGAAGTAAATGCATATTTTGGTGTAACTTTACCATAAAATGGCCTTAATCCAGTGTGTTAACTTGACTATTAACCTTCAGAAAAGTAGTGTAAGTACGCAATGGGAAATGTAGGTAAAACGGTGCAATAAAGTATTGACATTGTGTTTTTGTTGTATGAGAATCACACAAAGCTTGCAGTGCTTTTCTCACAGGTGAATACACTGGAATATGGTCATTGGGATATAAAGTTTGACCTGTGTTTGTTTTTTTTTAATGGCAGATAATCTATTGAAGAGCAGTGATCCTGCATGTGCAAAGAAAAAATTGTACGTGATGTGATGCAAAATGTTTCACGATCATCCCGTACAGTTACATTTCTGCAGAAATCAGCAGCACAAACATAAAAAATCCAGACTTTAAAACCTGGAAGTTGTAACATTGTTGCAGTTTTCAAACCAAAACTTTTAATCTTTGAAAAATGAATACTAACATATATCCGATTTTAGTTATGTGTTCAGCCAGTGTTGCAAATCCTCTTTCGTGAAAGTTATAATTTTCAGTTTTGTGGTAACATTTGTCATTTATGCAGATGTAAATATGTGAAACACCTCTCTGTATAAAGACGACAAAACTCGAGCTCTAAAACTGAACTTTCTAGCCTTCAGGAAAGAAGAGCGTAGAAAAGAAGTAACCTAAATTCAGCTGTGCTTTTTTTTAGTTTATATTTTAAGGTGGAGCCGAGTTTACAGAAGAAACTCTGAGCGTCGTGTTTGTGCTCGTGCTGCTGATTCTGTGTCAGTTTGCACATGCAGGACGGTCACAGTGAGACAGCCTGTCATTTTGAACCTGTTTGTACATTATTGTTTAATTAAGTTGATATAATGTGTTTTAATAGAAACATGCTTGTGTATGATACTAATTAAAAACTATGGAGAAACATTGTGATAACAGTCTTTATTTCACCTGATTTTTTTTTTTTAAATATATTTACAAACTTTATTCTACTTGAAACCAAAGAGTCAAAACCAAAAAACAATTTGTTTTGGTTTTAGATTAATCTGCAAGTTATTTTCTTTATTATTCAGTTAACTGAAGTCAACTGGAGCCATATTTTTGATATCTTTGTCATGAGACTTTTTCCCCACATAAATCAGTTGCGTTTAGGTTTGCTGAGGAGAACAGTCCTAGCTAAAGCTGGTCAACCCAATTTTTCTGTTTACTGAGATTTAAAGTCTATTTTGGTGCTGCAGGACATTCTAAGATTTTCTAACACTTAAATGAGACAGAATCTTTCATTGTAGTCAGCGGCAGATCCTACCTGCCTCACCTGGAATTCATGTGATTATTACTGTGTCATTAAGCACTGTTACGTTTCATGGCAGCAGGCTAAGTGGACATGAGATAGTGGACTCTTATAAGTACCTGGGTGTTCACCTAAACAATAAACTGGACTGGACTCCATAACACTGATGCGCTCTACAGGAAGGTCAGAGCAGACTCTACCTGCTGAGAAGGCTGAGGTCTTTTGGAGTGCAGGGGACACTCCTGAAGACCTTCTATGACTCTGTGGTGGCATCAGCCATCTTCTATGCAGCAGTATGTTGGAGCAGCAGCTTATCTACAGCTGAGAGGAAGAGGATAGACAAGCTCATCAGGAAAGCCAAGCTCTGTCCTAGGATGTCCTCTCGACTCAGTGCAGGTGGTGGGAGACAGAAGGACTCTGACCAAAATAACATCACTGATGGACAAGGTCTCCCATCCCATGCATGAAACTGTTGCTGAGCTGGAGAGCTCCTTCAGTGACAGACTGCTGCATCCTAAATGCACAAAGGAGCGTTACCGCAGATCCTTCCTCCCAGCAGCTGTAAAGACTTTATAACCATCACTGCTCCAACAAAAACCACAATAGCCTACACAATGTAGGATAATATATAATATACTGTAAATAGTCCGGCTGTTAAGGTTCAACACACAGGCCACATCATTTACATTGTATATAGTGTTATTATTAGTAGTATTAAGGTTAATATTGTTTGTTGATTTTATATATATTCTTAATAGTGTGAATTATTATATCTTTATTTTATTTATAATAACTGCGGCTGCTGTTACACCCAAATTTCCCCTCTGTGGGACAATAAAGGCTGTTTCTTCTTCTTCTTCTCTTCTTCTAAGTAAGGTGCTCTCCCTGTGCCCCATACTCCAGCAACATTTTTCAGTTCCTCCGGTGGGATTTTAAGACGTTACCAGAATATCTAATCTATCCAGTAAAGCTCCATGTCTGCTTGGGGTACCTGAGCTAGCACCTTGTTGATGCAAACAAATTAAATTACTATCTTTGAATATTTTTTTAATCCAAAGTTATTACACTTATGTATTAGCTTAAACATAGGCATAAAATTAAAGTAAAACTTTGAGAACTTTCACTGCACAGTTTAGTTAAGAGTTTCAAATTTTAAACTCTCTATTGTCAAATTGAGCTGGCAATCTGAGAGCCATCAGGGAGCTGTATTTTCTGTGATATTATGCAGGAGCAAAGGAGTTTATCTGATGGAAACTCAGCAGAAAAGTTTTTGTACCTGAGCTGCAGTACTACTGATGAAGCAGCAGGGGGCAGTGTGTCCTGTCATATCATCTGCTTGTGTCTGATCAGCGTGCGTGTGTGTGTGTGTGTTAGTGGTGTTTCTGTGTGGGTGTGGGTCCATGCTCAGCTGTGTGTGTGTGTCAGGTCAGCTCTCCGGGTCACATTCAGACTAATTTGTCACTTGAGCAGCAGCAGCTGAGCTCAGCGGTTCAGCTGCTCTGTGAGAACCATCATCGCAGTGAGACTGAAAGCTGTCGGCTGCCCTGAAGCTGCAGACCTCCGAGAAACAACTGAAAACAGAGAAGCAATACAGCAGAAGTTGGCACAGCTGATGTGAGATGTATCAGCTGCTGCATTTTTACTCTGAGACAGTTCACACGATAAAATAAAAGACTGGTGCCCAAAGCTGGTTATAAGTGCCAACACATTACAGGGCTGAGATTTATAGCAGTTAAGATTTGAGTTGATTAGATGGACATTAATCCAGAGGGGCAATGTGATAAGTTGTAACTACCAGAAAATGTATGGCTTTGCTGCAGTACCCTTTAGTGCCACTCTTAGTTACTGTTTAAGGAGAGGGACTTCCAAGCGTATGAAGGTAGTTGATAAAATTGTAGAGCTAGGGAAGGAGGTGAAAAAATAACAGTTCTCTCCTGGGGGAAAAATCTGGTGACATTCCTTTGACTGACTTGGTTGCCTCTCCAAAGGATGTGGGGTTTATGCTCCTGGCTCTTTCTCTCACGGCCTTTCCACTACCCCTGCAGAGCCAACACTGAGCTACACTAGCTAACGCTAACTTAACGGTCATTAAGTTCATCAAACATCTAACACAGATTCCCCGTACGGACAAAAAAAACCTGACTCGTAACATTAAGGAAACAAATCAACATAATGTCCCAGAGGTGTTCTACTGGGTTTAGGTCAGGAGAGCATTGGAGCAGTCAGTGGTATACTTAATGGCAGTCAGGGTGCTGTTGCCTGGCTTGTAGATGTCTTGTGTGTCCCTCCATGAATATGCCTCCCAGACCATCACTGACCCACCACCAAAGCGGTCATGCTGAATGATGTTACAGGCAGCATAACGTTCTCCACGCTCCTCCAGACCTTTTTACAATCTGTCACATGTGCTCAGGGTGAACCTGCTCACACCTGTGAAAAGCACAGGGCTCCAGTGGTGGACCTACCAATTCTGATATTCTATGGCAAATGCCAATCGAGCTCCACGATGCTGGGCAGTGAGCACAGCGTCCACTAGAGGACGTCGGGCCTTCAGGCCACCCTCATGAAGTCTGTTTCTGATTGTTTGGTCAGAGACATTCACACCAGTGGCTGCTGGAGGTCATTTTGTAGCTCTGCAGTGCTCATCCTGTTCCTCCTTGCACAAAGGAGCAGATCCTGGTCCTGCTGATGGGTTGAGGACCTTCTACAACAGCCTGTCCAGCTCTCCTACAGTCCTGCCTGTCTCCTGGAGCCTCCTCCATGCTCTGAGACTGTGCTGGGAGACACAGCAAACCTTCTGCCAATGGAACATATTGATGTGCCATCCTGGAGGAGCTGGACTACCTGTGCAGCCTCTGTAGGGTCCAGGTATGGCCTCATGCTACCAGCAGTGACTCTGACCCTAGCCAAATGCAGAACTAGTGACAAACAGTCAGAAAAGATGAGGAGGGGAAAATGTGAGTGTCCTCCACCTGTAAACCATTCCTGTTTGGGGGGGTGTCTCAGTGTTGCCCCTCTAGTGCACCTGTTGTTAGTTTCATGAAGACCAAAGCAGCTGAAACTGAAACTGAACACATCAATATCACAGAAGTTTGTCTTGATGCTAAACTGATTAAAAATGTTCCTTTAATTTCTTTGAGCAGTGTACGTGTAAATGACTAATCACTTAGATCAAATTAGTAATAAAATGATGCACATGTCAAATCATTTATTTATCCTTTGGTTTTCAAAGAAATATTTCACATTTAGGATAATAGATCCATGAAGCGGGCACTGAATTTCCCTCAGTGGAGAGTTAAAAAGGTGCTAATCGAACTCTGAGTTCTCGGTTTGAGGATCTCATTAAAGCTTTTAAAGCATTGTCCAACACGCTGCTTTAAATGGAGTACAGGAATCCTCTGAGAGACTCTGATAGTGAGGAGGATTTTCCTTCAGCAGAGCTGCTGCTGCTCTGCATGTCAATGACCTCACTACTGTCCTGTCTCCATGGGATACCAGCCCAAATTCACACACACACATACAACACACACATACACACACACACACACTTCTGTTAATCTCGAAACTCTTTTGTAATCCGTGTGAGCGTCTTTCCTCCCTATTTTGTCTGGTTGCTCCCAGGAACCCATGAAGGGGATTTACAAATTTAAAAGGCAAAAATGTTTTCTGTCCCACAGACGGACGAACAGGATTAAAAAACAAAATCAGTATGTAAGGATCCATGTCATCCATCATCATCTTTGCTGTAGTAGCAGAGGTAATTTGTATATACTTTTTTTTCCCCTCTAAACTTCTTAGAGTTGGGTTAAATCCTGCCTGTATTTGAATGGAAATCTATGCAGCACGTAAAGCTTGAATGCATTGTGTCACATGCACGTGTCAGTCCTGACATTGTGAAGGTTTCAAAGTCAGGATTGGACCGATACCCAATCAATTATCAGAAGCAACTGACAGAAAAGAGACTCGAGGTGCTAAACTTTATGTAATTTGGGCAAACAAACCCATAAAAATCTGATTTCAGTGCTCCTTAAATCAGCTTCTGAGGCGTGATGAAGGCGGCAGGAGGAGTGGAGCGAGGTGGAGAGGCAGGGACAGAGCCACTGAGTCAGAGTTGGAGGAACAGAGTGTTTCGGGAGGCCGGTGGTGTTGTTCTCATTAGCAGTGATGAGAGCTCGCCCCTCTGATACAAACTCGTGAACAGACCGCCTCTGTTCACTAATGAACGCACACACAGGGCGACCTAGACCTCCATTGGTCATGCGAGAGTGTCGCTGGGACAGGCTTGGATGGGAACCAACTGCTGGCTGAAGTTACATAACAGGAAGGTCACAGGTTCGAGCCCCACATCGATACTCGAGGTGTGTGCATGTTTCACACGACCGCATCCGCTTCTCACTCAGCTCTGCAGTCTCTGCAACATTTTAAAACCATCTCACTTTATACACAATAACATTTCATATGATGATCAGACTTTTCACATTACGTGGAACATAATTAATGTTACAATTTTAGTTGTAATATAACTTTTCTGTCATATGTGGCCAAAGGATGGACAAGGAGGGGCAATATTTACTTTATTATTTTAGGAAACAGCTGGGATTGGCTGTAAAATATAAAGATTATGTCACATATAAGACAGACAGATAGATAGATACTTTATTGGTCCCAACAGGGAAATTACTGTGTAACAGCAGCAAGAAAAATACAATCTACAGTAACTAAACATCAACTACACATCAAAGAAAAAATAAAATAAAAAATAAATAAATAAAAAAATAAAATAAAATAAAATTAATTAATTAATTAAAAAAAAAAGAATTAATAAACCAAAAACAGAAATAAATACTTTTTTAATGAGTGAGAAAATAGAAAAAATAGACTTAATTAAAGCCTTTTTTAAAAAATACTAATGACATTAATAGTCATTGAATGATGGACAGCAGGAGATTCCACAAAGGTAACTTTAGACTTTGGCCCTTTTAACAGCGTGTAGCATCATGTGAGTTAATGCAACCTAAATTAACGCACACACTGCAAACCTCTGGAGCTTGAAAAAGGCGACTGGACTTCTTTTGTTTCTTGAAGACGTTTCACCTCTCATCCGAAAGGCTTCTTCAGTTCTCAACCAAATGGTGGAGAGACCCAGGTACCCATCGCACATTTATGGTAACACTGACTGTTTTTGTATTTTAACCTTGGTGTTTATTTTATAATATATGATTTTTGACCATAAATTCCTGCCTATGCTTATTTTTTGTGTGTATTATGTGCCATATTAATACTTTGTTTGTGTCATACTAATAATCTTGACAATTACTGTCGTTATTTATTATTTCCAACTGCGTATCCTAAGGATATATACATCTTCTATAAACATCCTGGCCAAAAACATAAATAAAAAATCACCACCTGGATTTAACTAAGCAAATAGGTCTGAGCCTTCTATTGGAGTTATTAATATGTTTCAACTGGCAGCATGTTTGATCAGCTTCTCGTTTGTTAACCGTGTTGGAAGACGTGCGTTGCTGCTGTGTTTCAGCAGGATAAACTTATTAGCAAAGAAAACTAAGCAGATGTTGCTGAGCTCTCATTTTCCAGACTCAAATGTGGCTGGAAAAAAAAACCATCTTCGGTGAACATGATCGGAGATCACTTAAACATTTGGTGAAAAACAAATAAAAAGTGAACTCACAGCTGTGTCCAGTAGTGACAGTAAGAGTGTTTCCACACACGCAGTGAGAAGAAAAATCAGAGGATTGATTGCTGTGCAGCCTGAACTAACCAGTTATCAGTGAGGCATCATGAAGGCTGGACTCTGCTGGAGTCATGGACCACGGTGATGTGGTCTGATGAGTCCAGATTTACTCTGAGATGGAGGTGCACCCTAACCCCACTGTGAATCTCTGTGATGTTCTCCCCCACCCCACTAATCAGTACGAGCTTTTGGCATAAAAATGAATGCAACTCTGGACAGAAAAATTGTGACGTGGACCCTTTAAACAAAGAAAATATCAGAGTGTCATTAAGTTGATGTGCAGTGAGTGTTTGTAGCATCAGTCAGAGGCTTCAGATAAAAGGCTGAAGCCTCTGGTCACTAAGGTTCACCTACTGGGCTCTTTCATAAATTTAAGTTTTGGAAGCAGACAGAAGACGCGCTTTCTGACAGCTGATGAGTTCAGTGCATTTAATTAAAAGGTTTTTTTGCATTACGTCACATCTTAAACGGCAACCTCGCACTCTGAAATCCACTGATATGGAGCACTACTCATCTAGAAAAATGTGTGTGTGTGTGAATTTAAGCCCTCTTATCAGCAAGATGAGGCCGAGTGAATGAAGAGCGACAAGTGTGTATGTGTGAGGATGTGAGTGTATTTGTGTGTCTTCAAGTGCGAGCTCAATGAACACAAACTAATCTGACCTGAATGTCTCTCTCTCACACACACACACACACACACACACACACACACACCACACACACACACACACACACACAGAAAACCAGGAGCACAATGTTGGTTTTGTTCTGTGGGAAAGCTGATGAGGACAGGAGTGGGAAGGGGGGGGGGGGGGGGGGGGGGGGGGGGGGGGGGGGGGGGGGGGGGGGGGGGGGGGGGGGGGGGGGGGGGGGGGGGGGGATACTGTTGTCATGACTACAAGCACGGGGTCCCTGATGGAGAGCTAGGTTGACTCTCACTGGAAACAGTACCCCCACCCACGCACCCACACACCACACACACGCACACACACACACACATACACACACACTGGTGGGACCACCTTGTACTGCAGACAGGAAACTGTGAGGCCTGTTTCTTTGTTGATTGGTACAAAAGTGGTTCCACATACACACACAGACACACACTCACACACTTCACACTATGAAAGAGAAGTTTTGCCTACTTGTTGACAAGTAGCTGAGAGAAAAAAAAAGGGGGGAGGGATGGATGGATGCAGAGAAGGAGAAATGAGGATGAAGTTAGACTGAGGTGGGAGTTTTTATCAGTGCGATCACGTCACATCCAAATGACCAAATGACCAGCGTTTTTCCTTTTTTCCCTTTCAGCTTCTTTTCTTCTGCTTTTTTGTCCATCTGCTTTTGAATCGCTGAGAAAACTGAGCTCCACACTGTTTTTTCTCTCCTCTAAACTGTCACTTATCCACCAAAATAAAACCCTGAATGGTAACAGAGCCGCTGGTGTGATGCAACCAGACATTCCTCGGGTGGCCGTGCCGGAGGAATTCGAAAGGTTTCACACTAAAAGCTTGTAAGATCCTCCAGTGTTTGATTTAGCCATCATAAAGGTGCCATAATTTATGAAATGAACTTCATGTTGTATTAAACATGAGTGGAAACTAGAGCTTGAACCCATAATCTCATGAGGAAAGTGTTTATTTAGGTCACACAGCACAGGAGTTGGGGTCTGTTTTCTACATAGATGTTTATAAAACTTAAAGTCTGTCTGAAACCACAGGAGTCGCCCCCTGCTGGCCATTACAAAGAATATAGGTTTAAGGCAGCTCTGCATGGGCTTTAGCTGTTTACTTTGGAAATCTATCTTCTATTTAATATCCATTTTTCAAGAAGTAATTTTGCAACCACAGCTATCGCCTTCTGGTGGCCTTCAGATTGAATGCAGCTTTAAGGTGCTTCCTCAGTCGCTTAATTTTTCCAACCTGGAAGCTACGTCTACGTTTTATATTGTTTGAGCTCTTAACACAGGCGTTACAGTGTTAGAGAGTGATGGGTCAGTGATGGTCTGGGAATGGTCCTGGGTTCCTCCTGGTGCATGACAATGACTGGCCTCATGTGGTGAGAGTAAGCAGGCACTTCCTGGATGGTGAAGAACTGATACCATTGCCTGACCTAAATCCAATAGAACACCTCTGGGACATTATGTTTCAGTCCATCTGAAGCCACCAGGTTACACCTCAGGCTGTCCAGGAGCTTAGTCATGACCAGCACATTCACCTGTGAGAGTCCAAACTTTTGACTGGTACTGTATATGAATTTTCAAACATTTGGCTGTTCCAGCTTCTCAAATATGTGATTTCTTGCTTTTATTTGTCTCACGTTGTAGACATTTTTATATTTTGTTACAAAATAAATTCAATAACACAAATCTGGAAGTTTTTTACATGTGAATTTATTTCTGACTATTAAATTTTGGAATTCTACAGCCTTTACATACTGTGAACCTCAATGGACAATGTGAATATTACTGAGTTGATGTTTCTGAACTTTAGCCTATCAAATCAAAGCCTCAGCAGTCAGTGTTTATGGAGCGAACAGCAGACCACAGCAGTGGTAGACTCGTTGAGCCGCCCTGAGAAAGGACACAATTTAAAAGGAAAATGTGTGACAGTTCCTGAAAAGAACCTCAAACAGTTCTACTGACACCCTCAACCATGTCTGAACAAACAGACTCATCGAGCTTCAGCTGCTGGATGAAGCTGTGGAAGCTCCTCTTTATCCTCTCATACCGAATGTTCTCTGAACGCTTCTTATGTGGAGTGCAGCAGAGGATTAGGACAAGCTAGCCTGTAAAATAAAGTCCTGTAGACCTCGTGCAGCAGCTTTTGTTTGAGAAAAACTAGCAAAGGGTTATGAATAACAGCATATTTGTAATTTGTAAGTTTTATTTAAAAAGCATTTAATAACCAGATAAAACGGTTTCTCAGATGTGTTTGGCCACCAGTTATTGAATTGCTTTATGACTCGATGAGTCTACAGGACAGGAAACCTTCTGTAACATAAAACCACAGCAGTTTATGTTTTTATGTGGAACTTGTGAATTTTGTTTCTGTCAGTAACAGAAGACACAACTGTAGATGGTAAATGGAATCAATTTAAAGGTTAATGTTATTATAATATGACAAATGTTATTATAATATGACAAATGAGCTGAAGCCGATATGGAATAACATGTTTATTGACTTATGCAACAATGAATCTGTGAAAGATACAAGTGGTTCTTGAGTACGAAGCCTGCAACAACCCTCCAGTCCTGTTTCAGTCTGTGTCTCATAGTGTTACTAATATTGAGAAGCATTCAGTAAGTTTCTTTCTGGCTTCACCAGGTTCACTGTCACTTCTTAACACTTATTAACACCCAGTTTGTCTGAACTGATTCAAACACAGTTAATCTGCTGTTGTTACATCTCATAGCAAAGCTGTATTTACCAGATTCATAAAACAGAATTAAGGAATTTCCAAATCTAATCCTAATGTAGATTTATCCCAGCATTCCAGTCTCCATTTCATGGCATCACTGCAACAACAAATAGAAGGTAAGTATAGATCCAGATTCCCTCTAAACAAACATAAACGTAACCAAAAGCATTTCTTGAAGCAATCATGTTGGATGTATCCTCTCGTGCCTTACCCCGTGATGGAACCAAAACTCTTTTTCACTTATCAAAAATCAAATTGCTGATCAGCAGCACATGAACATGGAAAAAGAACAGGAAGAAGTATATTTTTATTCAATTTTTAATCTACGTTCATTGATCGTACCATCTGAATTTTTCGATCTAGTGTGCAACAGTTTTTATCTTTCTATAATACTCATTCAGATTTCTTGAACATCATAGTTAAGAAATAAAACTGAGGGCAGCAAAGGTCTGTTTATTGTTATTCAGTTTGCAGCGAATCACCTGGATATCTATGAAAGCACAGATTGGCAAACAGACCAAACAATGAGGGAGGGATCTGTCAGCTGGGTAACCTGTGGAGACGTTTTTACCATAAACTGCATAAATGTGACAGTTTCATCAGCGTTGAGTTTGGAAGTGCTTACACAGTTTGTTACCACTGACGACTCGAAACATTATCACCACCTGCCTAACAGTACACCTGAGATGGCATTTATACTCAGACATGGACACGTGAGTCCATGCAGTCACAAACTGAATTTGTAGGCATGTGGAGGCTCTTCCACTCTTTGTCTGAAGACAAATTTCATACCACTTGTGATTTGCTGCAAATTGAATAAAAGCTGATATTTGGTGCCCTCAAGCAAACTATGACATACTGGCCACTGCCTCCCACAAGGCTCCAACTCAGCTGTCTGAACCCAAAAAGGAAATGTTTACTTAACATCTGCTACCTTTAGACCTGATTACCACAAAATCAACCTGATTACCTTCACCAGAGTTAATGTATTGGCTAATGGCTATACAACCAGTGGAACAGAGCAGGTCTTATATTTGTCTCCCCAGGTTTGATTTGCCGATCTGAATTACTGAATGCAAAGCTCGGGTTAAAAAGCTGTACTGCAGAGCTGCAACAGTTGGAAGCAGTTTCTCACTGTGACATCAAAGTTAGTCTGACTAGTTTTTACTGGTACTTCGTCGCAGCCGGGACAATAAGGCACAGTTGGCTCTCGATCAGAAATTCAACATGGTGCCACCAAATATTACAACTGCATTCTCGTGACATACAAAAAACTAATATCTTATCAGCTAGCATTAAAAATAAGCTACATTCATGTCTTCTGTTCTTCATTTGTTCTAGTTGTTTGAGTTTGACAGCCTGACTGAAAGCACTGTGTTAAATACAGATTAATACTCTTAAAACTACACAGTAGAACTTCCTGTACAAAGAGAGCGCCTCAGTGCCCAGAAGGTCCGAGTCCTGCTCAAATACTCTTCAGAGATCCTCACTTTCCTGTTTCACACCACTTTCTTCATGTTATTGCTTCAGGACAGATTAGTGGCCTCATGAGGCACCGCATCTTTCCCAGAAACAGAACTTATAGAAATCAACTTTCAACAACATCCTGATTTTCCTTCACACAGATACATACATGCATATCTAAGCTGCAGTACAATGAAATTCTTCCCTGGAGGTTGCTGGACAGCTGCTGCAAACATTGCTCAAAGGCAGAGCTGCACTGAAGGCAGAAATAATCAAACCTGAACCCTTTCTGCAAATTACAGATGATGCAAAGATGTAGACAACAAAAACTTTCAACATGAATCGTACATAAATGTTTTCTGTTTTTAGTAATTTCCATTGATTCCCATCAAAACTTGTTTCCTTTTGGTAGAAACACTCAAACAGTTCTGAGGTCATTTTTAAACATGCTTTGTTTGCTCCAAATCAGCTGGTTTGTGTCCTTGTTTATGAAAATGATGGAAGCAAACCAAAGTCCCAAACTGAAATCCATGTGAATATGAGGCAGATCATCATCCCAACCATAAATGAACTGCTCCAGTTTGTTTGGGACCCGATTAATACCTGTAAAGGGTCTTGGTGTCTTTGTTAATCACTGTGGTCACACCTGCCCAAACGATTCATACCAAGGGGGGAAATGAACCAGAACCAGATTTAACTGGATTAAAAAGTGCACATGTGAAAACACCTTAAATTAGATTTGGGAACCATCTGTAATTAGAGGAAATCATCTTTGTGTTTCCACTGGAAAAACAAGAATGAGTTAGTTTTACATTTATGTCTGCTTTAAAACCGCTACCATTGTTCCTGTCCCCAAGAAGCCAAGGATCACTGGACTAAATGACTACAGACCTGTGGCACTGACTTCTGTGGTCATGAAGTCATTTGAGCGTCTGGTGCTGTCCCACCTCAAGTCCCTCACAGCCCCCCTTCTGGACCCCCTGCAGTTTGCCTACAGAGCCAACAGGTCTGTGGACGACGCCATCAACCTGACTCTGCACTTCATCCTACAGCATCTGGACTCCCAGGGAACCTACGCCAGGATCCTGTTTGTGGACTTCAGCTCTGCCTTCAACACCATCATCCCTGATCTCCTCCAAGACAAGCTGTCCCAGATGAACGTGCCAGATCCCATCTGCAGGTGGATCATTGACTTCCTGATGAACAGGAAGCAGCATGTGAGGTTGGGGAAGAATGTCTCGGACTCCCGGACCATCAGCACCGGCACTCCTCAGGGCTGTGTCCTCTCTCCTCTGCTCTTCTCCCTGTATACCAACTGCTGCACCTCTGACCACCAGTCTGTCAAGCTTATTAAGTTTGCAGACGACATGACTCTCATCGGACTCATCTCAGACGGGGACGAGTCGGCCTACAGGATGGAGGTCAAACGTCTGGCGTCCTGGTGCAGCCACAATAACCTGGTACTGAACGCCCAGAAGACAGTGGAGATTATAGTGGACTTTAGGAAGCACACAGCCCCTCTACCCTCCATCATCCTGACTGACACCCCCATCACCACAGTGGACTCTTTTCGCTTCCTGGGAACTACCATCACCCAGGACCTCAAGTGGGAGCCCACCATCACCTCTGTTGTCAAAAAGGCCCAGCAGAGGATGTACTTCCTGCGGCAGTTGAAGAAATTCAACTTGCCAGCAAGGACCATGGTGCAGTTCTATACTGCCATCATTGAGTCCATCCTCACCTCCTCCATCACTGTGTGGTACGCTGGAGCCACCACTAGGGACAAACAGAGACTACAGCGCGTTGTGCACTCTGCTGAGAAGGTGATTGGCTGTAACCTCCCATCTCTCCAGGACCTGTACACCTCCAGGACACTGGGGCGTGCAGGTCGGATCACAGCCGACCACTCTCACCCTGGGCACAGACTTTTTGACCCTCTCCCCTCAGGCAGGAGGCTACGGTCCATACGGACCAGAACCTCCCGCCATAAGAACAGTTTCTTCCCCTCTGCTGTTGGACTCATGAACAATTACCCTAAGACTGTTACCACCACCCTCCACAAACGCTGATGACCCTATGTCTATGCACCTGTCTGACTGCACTGATGTACATATTAGTGGAATATAGTCTACATTCTTTATCTTTTAATTAGTCTCTGCACTGTATATTTTGTAATTTTGTAATATTGGGCTATAGTTATAGCTCTAATATCTCTGTATATTTGCAATTTGTATACTTGTATATTGTCTTATAGTTTTTATACTTATTTGTTTTTTTCTGTAAGCACGAAGTACCGCAGCAATTTCCTAATGCTGTGAACCTGTTCACCCATATGGCAATAAAAACCTTCTGATTCTGATTCTGATTCTGATTCTGAGGAATGTTTGAAGTTCTGAATTTCGGACATTTTTAAAAACCTGCTGCAGAAAATAGATAAACTGATGAGTCCAGGTGTGCTAACCATTTATGCAGATAAATGGTGAACTGTGACTATCCATCAGATTAGTCTTACCATCTGTAAGTCATCATCAGTGAAAAGCAGCCCAAACCTAACCCCTGCTACCCTGTGCTGCGGAATATGTGGTTTTTGGCTTTTGGGGAAAACAATGAAAACGATTAGATGACTGATTTGTGGACATGTATTTTGTAACGCTACATAATGCTTCATTGTGTTTTGACTGAGCCTGAAAACTGTTGATAGAGAAAAATATTAAATCCTCAAAATGCAGATCCTGCAGTGACCAAGATCATTCACATCCCGTTTCATGGAACAGGATTATTTCTGCCTCAACAGCAACATTTGTTTAACCAAGGAATGAAGCAATTCCAGGCTGGCCTGTCTCTGTGAAATGTTTCAATTCAATCATTTCCAGCAAATTAAAAAAACAAATTTAAATGTTTTCCAATTAAGCAGAACAATTCTAATTCTTCTAATTTCTAATTAAGCAGAACAAATGTTCCTGTTAAAATTGTCAATGGAGTCCACTTCTTATCGTAGCAGCAAACTCCTGTGCCTTGCAGCAAGCTAATGTTGCATATAAATGAGCTTAATTTAATGTTCCATCGAACACAAAAACACGTGAGCCCGTAATATCAATCTAAGGAGTGTAACCGAGGAAGACTTCCAGGAATATCTCATTTCCATCTATTGTGCAGCAAGAGGCCAGAGAGATGAGTTCTTTCAAAGAGTCCTGAAACAGGCTCCTGCATTCACATCAACTGGTTGTGCAAGTACAGCATCTTCACTACATCATCTCACTACAAATTAAACATCACTTCCTGCACTGACAGGAAGCTGAAGGGGGTAACGCTGAGTCCACAGAGGACTATCATACAAACGATGGCCCAGCAGAATAGAAAGAAAACAGAAAGTTGAAAAATATGTTCAGACTAGTGAAAAACAGATAGAAGGGTAAACAGGTGATGTTGTAGGGAGGAGAAAAGGAGGAAGAGCTAAGAGAAGAAGAGATGATCTGTGGTCAGAGACAGACTTGTGGCTCTAGCTAGAGATGGACAAGATCGCTGACGTGTCTTTAGCCTTATCAAAGAAGATCGTCTCATTGGCTCCCTTGAGTTTGACCTGGGCAGAGCCTGGAGAGCCTTGAGCTGTGGTTGGCTGACACTCCTGGCAGCAGCAGCAGCAGCAGTCCATAAAGGCTTGGCCAAGAGCCTGAAATGCACACGATACGCAGCACTGGTAATAATGGCTCGACTATCTAGATTTCATCCTTCCATAAATCAAGCACAGTGCTCCACTTGACCAAAATGCAATTAATTAAAACCTTCCCAAACCATTGATGAGGCTTTACAGCTGGATTTTAACGGCTACTGTCGCCATGATGTCACAGTGGCTCAATCCACCTTTGATACCTCAAGAGGGATCCCCTTGGCGTTGCAGGGATTGGAGTATGACTAAAGCAAAATCATCTTTCTGACATTTCAATGAACCTCCCCCTCTCAGTTGTCCGTTAATTGCCAACCTACCTTACACAGGCACAGCAGCAACACCGGCGTCACCGATGACTTGAAGAACAACAGGAAGTGATGTAACAGCGTCAGCATGGTGGCGGTGTCTTCGGAGACGGTGATGTGCATGTAGGCCAGCGTGATGTTGCAGACATGCTCAGGTAGAGCGCACACCCCATACACCACAGCTAGAGCTAACAGAGTGCAGTTCAGCTGCCGCTCCAGGGCCTGGTGCTGCTGACGCTTCTGGTTGGAGCGCTCGTCAAGGTTACGCTGCTTTTGGGTGGAGCTGGAGTCGCTGTTGACATTGCGGGTGGCCATTTGGCAGAGGATGGTGAAGAGGACAGGGAGGCAGAAGTAGCAGCCGAAACACCACCACATACGACCCTGAAGCAGAGAAGTTAAAACAGTAACAAGTGAAAGAGGATAACGTTGTGGTGCTTTTATTTTTAAAGGTCTGTGTTGCAGTTTGGGAAAGTCCTGCTTTTCTCTGGTACTTTATGAACCTCATGAGCCAAAAGAAGCCACAATGCAAGAACTTTTCTCCACAACTAAAGAACCCTTTGAGATCTTTTCCACCGGAAAATATTCTGGATAGAAAATGTTTGTTTTCCAACCAGGTGGAATCAGGGTTACCAGCACTGAGCCCACCTGCGTGCCCATGAGTTAAAAAAGGTAGTGTCATCATCATATCTGCATGTGGCATTCAAGCTTGTAGCATCTTCTTGCACATCTGTCTGTATGTGTTTTTGTGAAGCATGTGACGTCACTGTTGGCTGAAGCTTCTTCTCTGTTTAAGAACCAAACCTATGAGATCTCAGAGAAATAATCATCCTCTCATTAATTAAATAAACCATTTTTTTACTTTTATTTGAGCTCCTATTGGTGCTCCTTTAATGACGTCCTATTAACGTGACATTTCTTCAGCAGTGTAAAGACTCTCATCATGGGAATGGCCACATGATGAGATCTAGGTCCAGATTTACATAATCATATGTCACATTATCAACAGATGGATACTATATGTTTAGTCAGTCCAGTCTGTGTGTGCCTGCTATGGTCTCACCTGTGATACCTGAGCAGCAGGGAGTGAAGGGAGTCGGGCAGGTAGAGGGACAAAGGAGAGGATGGCGTGATGTGCAGGAGTCGACCAGCCGGCCGGTGGATGGAGACACGGCCTGGCTGAGCTGCCATAGGAAGATTTCAGGGCTGGACAGCAGCAGAGCAGAAAGCCACACCAGCAGCAGCTTCATCAGCACCGAGCGGCAGCGCTCCACCCGCCGAGCCTTCGGCTGGGAGGAGGAGGTGGCGGCGTGAAAGCGATCGATGCCCAGAGCGCACAGAGTGAAGGAGGTGATGCCCAGAGACACGACCTGCAGGGAAGAGGAGACCAACAACACCAAGGAAATATCAGGTGCTCATCTTATGAAAAAGATTCAGTATTTCATACATTAAAGTATGATGCATAGAATATATATAAAAGAGGGGCGTGGTTACCACGACTTCACCATTAGGTAAATGAAGTCCAGTCATGAAGCTGAGTGTTTTAATGTCTCCACCTTGTGCTTTAAAAACAAGCTAACTGGACCTGACTGTGAAACAGAGGACACTGCATGCTCTGGATACGAAGAGCATATGCTACAGATCATCTTTTTTAACTCTAATGCTGATCATAGTTAACAAAATGAACATTATGTTTGATTTAACCCTAGAATTGGCAAATGAGCCCATTAATTCATTAGGAAAATGTTGACTGAGGTCAAAGAAGAAGAGAGCTGAGGATCGTTTTCCCCTCGAGCTTCTATACAAAAGAAGCCCAGAGAAGTCGCCCCCTGCTGGCCATTAGAAAGAATGCACTTTTGGTTTGGCTTCACTTTTAAGAAGCTATGGTCCATCTTTTACACAGTGTGGTGCATCAAGGTTTGGTTGCCTTCCTCTCAATTGAATTACATTTGTTCTTGTCTTAGTATGTTTTACCCACCTATCTACCTATTCTAATACAAAGTTTGTGGGATATCTGATTGTGCCAATTTCCCTACTATGTGGGAACAAAGCAGGTGATTCATGTTGTGCTCCATCACTTAAATCAATCAGAGTTTTTTGCAGTAAATGAGAACGCATCTGAAGCTCACCACCTCCTGACGTGCCCCAAAGATTTCCAGTTCTAAAAACAGCTCAGTATTAGTTTTAGAAAAAAGCAACTTCTTGATTATGAATTTCTAATATGAAGTTATTCATATTAGGTTAGATAGTATAATCAAAGACATTTAACCCTGACCCACAACCACACCCTCTTTTGCAACTTGCATTAAGGAGTTAAGGACGAAATGGGTTAAAGAGCCACAAAGTTGGTGTGTGAAGGGATGCCTTCTGTTTTAGCCCAAACCTTATTTTTACTCATGCAGGTTGTTTCTGTGTCTCAGCTTGAACAAAAGGAGGTGAAACACAGGACGCTCACGTTGGTCATATTCAGAGGGCACAGACTTGATCACAAAGGATGTTTGTTCAGAGGGAGTTTCTGACAGAAGTTTAGCTTTTAAACACTGACACTGAAATGTAATCCAAGCAAGTTACTTTATTCATCAAGAAAAGGTCGTTTTTTGTGTTTATCTGTGTTTGTGTGGAATCCAACACATTTATTGACTGAAAGAATCGATGTTCTGATCATCAGATCAGACACACCAAACTCTAAAAAGCTTTTAAAATACCTGCATTTTTAAATATGAGCCTATTAATCTTCTTTGTCAGTCGAAATTAGTAGAAATGAACACACATGTTTGGAATTGGTTCAATAATAAATGACAACCAATGCCAATGTTTTAAAACTTCACTTAAAAAATCTTGTTAATATATTACAAATATATTAATTGGGGTCATTAGTTAATAATTAAACTGTTTTACAGTCATAATTAAAATTCCACATGCCGTCCACAGTGGAAGTCTTCCCTTAGACTCATTAAAAGTAATTAATTTAAAAAAAAGACAAAGATGGGATCTTTCTGGATGTTTCAGATGGAAGCATGATGTCATCTCTGTGTCTGTGATGTGTTTAGCCTCACTGAGTGCACCAACAGGACATTTCAACAGTCAGCACCTCCAAAGCTGCTTCAGTCTATGGATGATCAGGACTGTTGAGCCGGACAGAAACACTGCCAGCTGTTCTCAGAGCTCAGCACTTCCATAAATTATGCAAACATGTTTTCACCCCAAATGAGTTCCTGTTTAATGCTGCAAGCTGCAGCAGGATGTTCCAGCAGGTACTGTAACGGACTCTGATGACTGAATCCCGTATCACCCCAACAGAGCACTTCTCTCTCAGACTGCTGGCTTACTTGTGGTTCCTAGGATACTTAAGAGTAGAATGGGAGGCAGAGCCTTCAGCTTTCAGGCCCCTCTTCTGTGGAACCAGCTCCCAGCTTGGATTCAGGAGACAGACATCCTCTCTATTTTTAAGATTAGGCTTAAAACTCTCCTTTATGATCAAGCTTATAGTTAGGGCTGGATCAGGTGACCCTGAACCCTCCCTTAGTTATGCTGCTATAGGCCTAGGCTGCTGGGGGGTTCCCATAATGTACTGTTTCATTTCATTCACCTTATTTACTTTGTTTATACTCCACTCTGCATTTAATTATTAATTGTTATTAATCTCTGGCTCTCTTCCACAGCATGTCCTGTCTCTCTCCCCTCAGCCCAACCCCTCACAGCAGATGACCCCCCTCCCTGAGCCTGGTTCTGCTGGAGGTTTCTTCCTGTTTAAAGGGAGTTTTTCCTTTCCACTGTCACCAAGTGCTGCTCACAGGGGGTCGTTTAGACTGTTGGGTTTTCTCTGTATTATTGGAGGGTCTTTACCCACAATACAACGCGCCTTGAGGCAACTGTTTTTTGTGATTTGGCGCTATATAAATAAAGTTGAATTGAATTGAACTGAATCCTAATGAAGATCGGCACCGCCTCCGCCTCCTTTCACAAACTGGCACCAAAATCAGATCACTCTGGTTCAAAGGTTTCCTGTGAATATTCTGGCCATTTTTAGTGTAGTACATGGAGTATTTGTTGTTTAGGTGTTTCAAAGAGCAATCGTGCACATTTCAGTGTGGCTGTCCTGCCACACCATCTTCAACCAATTAATTAAAATTTAAATTAAATGTTTGCCAAAGCTGCCAGTAAAATGAATCATGTAACTGATTTAAATGTTGGACAGACAATCATAAAAATTAAGAAAATACATTTTTTACACCATCTCACTGGCTTCCTCTTTTTTAAAAAAATAGGCCCCACCCACCTCCATATAAGGCACCATGCGACAAGTGATGTCACCTAGGATCCTCCTATGGGATAGCTGGTTGAGGACCACCACAGGAAGGCATAGAACCAGGACCAGGAAGTCCCAGAATGCCATGCTGGCCAGCAGGTAGTTCCAGGCGGACCTCATGTAGTAGTTGTTCCAGACGATGCACATGACCGCCATGTTTCCAACTACGCCCACTGCCAGCACCAGGCCAGCCAGGAACAGGATGGCGTAGGCCGCGTATGAGCTCTCCATCAGGGGGTAAAAGGGGTTGAAGAGTCCTGGAGCATCGTGGTCGGTGCTGGAGCTGTTTCTGTTGTGGTTATCATCTTCATGATCCCCGTTTCCTGCCATTGGGGTCATTGTGTTGCCGAACTCGGTGACTTGAGGTGTCGTCACCCAATCCAAGTCGAAGGAATCGCTAAAGGTGGAGTGTTGCTCGTCCTCATCTGCACCACGGGCTTGGCGCCGGGTACTTTCAAGGTCCAGGTCCAGCATCTCAGGGAGGGGGTGGCTCTTGTCAGGGGCGTAGGCATCATCCTGGGATTTGGCCTGTTGGCTGGTCCAAAGGGACTTCGGTTTGACAGCAGAGGAAGGTTTATCATTGTTGCTCTGCTGCCCGTCATGTTGCCCGAGACTCTTTGCGTTGGTAACCAGCAGCGACAGATACAGACACAGCCACAAACCGACCGACAGAGCCATGATGCAGAATTTAATGTGACAGTTTCCTTTTAAACTCAAACCAGAACAGTTGAGGACTACCTGTTAGTACTAATTCTGTCAATAAAGTCAATAAAGTTCCAACAATGTTCCCAGAAACTTCCAATACTCTGGATACAAATGAGTTAAGTTTCCAAAACTTTTCAGTTAGATTAATGAAGTCTAGCAATCCATAAAATCATGAAAAAAACAGTTTGTTTGTCAAAGTCAAAAATCCATAAAAAAAAAATTCTAAAATTACTTCAAGCGTGTTACAGGAAACTCAGTTTAAGAATATTTCCAATTATGGAGAAACCCTGTCGTTTTCCAAGTTTGTGGTCCAGACTCGACTCTTCTCTTCTCTTCTCTTCTCTTCTCTTCTCTGCTCTTCTCTTCCAAATCCCAACACCTCCAAGTTACTCACTTTAAAACTTGACTCTGTTTTTCCCATCCGTTAGTAATCCAAACAGGTGTTGAGGCTTCGGGAGGAGAATTAGAAGGAGGATGGGAGGAGCAGCAGGGTGAGGGTCCGTGTCCGTGTCCGGGCTCCTGGGTCTGGGCTGCAGGCAGCACAGAGACTGGGCGTCCTGGAGCTCTGAGGGTCTCTGGGAACGAGCAGCCCTCTGCAGCACGGCTGGATGGAGCCTTTGTCGGGACACACACAGGCATACAAACAAGGCTGGCACACACACAAGTACACACATTTGTCTGCACAATCATGCATACTTTCTTCTGCTCTTTTTGGCTCTCACTTTCTCTCACACACACACATTTTCAACAAAGTCTCAGTTCTGCTGCCCCCTGGTGGTGGTTTTGCTCGGGGCCTAAACCCAGCTGAGCTGTGAGAGAAAGTGAACTGAATGCTGCTGAAACGGCTTTTCTTTGTGTTTTTGTGACATGAAACTAGGGACAGACTTTAGCTGCAACTGTAACTGCATACATACAAAGCCCTACTGATGTAACTTCAACAATGTCATCAACGTATAACTGTGTTCTGTCACCACCCCCCCTCCTTCTCTGACAAAGGGACTTTTTTCTTTTACGTGGTAGAGCTCCCACCGATACATCATTAACCCACGGTCTGTTATTTCATTAGGAGCTAATAGCTAAGGAAAAAAACAAGAGCACTATCCACTTCTGGTTTTGGCTGCATAAGTCTTTGTTTTCCTGGAATATTTTGTACCTGATGGTGGATAAATTTACAAGCTCAGCAGCAATCAATGAGCAATATCAATGAGACCTGATGATATAATCAGGTCTGACTGATATACCCATGCAGTTTATGGATGCAGCCTGTGACCCTTAGCTAATAATTTAGTACTTGTCCTCCTCATGGTTGGATATTGTCACACCTGAGTCAGCAGCTAACAATGAAGCTTTGATGTTGAGTCCAGAAACCTGTGAGTGACATCATGGTGGCTGTGTCCATCCTTTATATACAGTCTATAGATATGCTTACATCACCTTCAAAGGTCCAGATAATGATGCTTCATGCACAGAGTTACAAATACATTACAAATTTGAAGTAGTATATATGAGTTAGACCATCCTAAGTCTCACCACTCAGCAGCTTCTTCAAACATCTCTGGATGTTTATTTAGGCAGTTATTCTGCAGTATTATCAAAGTTTCCTTTAATATCGGTGCTCGCCTGTCAGATCTGATGGAAAACCTCCTCAAACATTTGCTGACTTTGATCAAAAATTAGAGAGCTCCAGCTCTGTGTGGTATTCGTCCAACTGCGCTGCATCTGATGGATCAATCGTGTTCATTCAAATTCAGAAATTTTACTGTTAGTAGATTACTTTCTCACTGCACTGCAGAATCAGGATGCTCCACTGGATCAGATTTCTACATATGGAAATCATATCTGTGATAATGAAATGGTTCGGTGCATCTCTGCAAACCGCAGTTCAGCTTTCTGCCACCAGAGGTCGATGTTCCTTTGTGCTGGCAAAATCAACTAACCGACAACACCTGCGGTTAATAGATCGTGCGCGCGCGTGTGTGGTGTGTGTGTGTGTGTTTGTGTGTGTGTGTGTGTGTGTGTGTGTGTGTGTGTGTGTGTGTGTGGGGAGGTCCCACTGTATGCAGACAGCTCCAGCTTAAGATGACATCTAGATTACAGAAAAAAAGAAAAAAAGAAAAAGAAAAGCTGCAGATCTGATTTAAACTCTGACAGTCTGCAGCAGCATTTCTCACACTGTGAGTCACTCGGAAAATGACCCAAAGAATTTGCTCCTCCTTTTGTGCTGACTGATATTTCACTGAAATTCACCTCGGATTATGTTATATTGTTTTTAATTTGCTCACTGTGGGATGCAGGACATTTCGTAAGCATTTGATATGATGCATGCCAGAAAAAGTTTGAACCCCACTGCCAACGAGCCCTAGGAGTACGTGGGAATTTGATTAGATGCCAAATGATAATAAAAATGAAACTGGATTCTCCCACAGAGGCAGAGCTTGTTTCTCATTCAAAGACAGTTGTTAGAAGGTGTGATCTCACACGGAGAGTTTGAAAGGTCATCACTGGGAGGTCAGTATCTTGCTCAGAGACATTTTGACTTGGGATGGACTATAAACCTTGAGATTAGTTAGACTCTGTGTGTGTAAGTGTGACTGACCCTCATTAAAATAATATTTCCACAGTATTAGATCAAACTGAACTTTGTCCTCCTGGATTATGTTATTGATATGTTTTCTTCTCACATGTTTTATCTTTGTGAGGATCTTCAGTGAGGCCTCCTGCCCTAATCTAAAACCTCAACCCTGAAATTGAGTCTAAACCCTCAAACATTCCCGTGAAGATGTGATTATGACCAATGCAGGAGCATCTTCACTGTGAGACACCTCCACTCTCTCTGTAGTAATAATATGACGTTTCATTCTGAGTGTCTGGTTGCTCCAGTGTTTCACGTCAGCTTCAGGAGGAACCAGCCCTGTGGCAGTTCTACTGTAGGTGAGGCCACCACGTATCAGGTGAGTCGAGGAGCTGCATGTGGACTCGCTGTTCTGCTTCGACCTCTCTGCTGCTGCAGCTCTATATAAGGCTGTCAGTCTCTCCCAGTGGAAAGACATGGAGGGCAAGCACGGGTCAGTGGACACACACACATGCAAACCTTATATGGGAGAGAAAGTTGGTGGAAAATGTTGGTGTGAAACAACAGAGCATGAAATTCCTCCTTTCCCTTAAATCCCATTTAAATCTCCCAGAGCTGACAGTCCTGTTTGGCTTGGAGTGAAGCATCCAGCAGCTGACCTCAAATATCTAAAAAAAAAGATGCAATCTGTCCTCATTAATACACTGTCCATGTCCACGAGCACGTCAGGCTTCGTGCGTTGTGTCCACCCTCAGTGGGACAGACCACTTTTGTCATGGAGATGCGTGAAGTCGACGGTCACTGACTGAATCATTCTGGAGAATCTTAAAGCTCAGAGATGTTTGTTCCTGAGCCCAAAAATCCAACATCCATCTGCCCAGTCTGTGTTCTTCAGGCAGCCTCATTATATCAAGACTCTGGGAAGGCCCAGCTGTGCCCAGCTGCGGGGGTGAAAATCCCAATATGCTTCTGGGATTCACTTTCATTCGAGTGAATCTCAGTTCAAAGATTCAAAGACTGCAGTTTCTTTTTGCTCTTGTCCATAAACTGAGCACAACACATCACAGCTGCTGATTTCTGTGGTGAACAATAACATATTTTTTAAGCTTCGAGCTGAGTGTTATGATAAAGGGTCTCACTGTGAAACCGAGGGACACTGCACGCTCATATGGTGGCAGCTTGTCAATCACAAGCTAGGTCCACCCTAAAGCACTTTGACTCTGATGGGACTATAATTTACAGAGTAACCATCATGTACTAAATAAGACCTGAAGCTAGAGACTGAGAACATAAACTCAGGAAACTGATTACTGAGTTCATAGATTAAGTGAGCAGTAGGATCATTTCCACATAGACTGCTACCGTCACACTTCTTTGTGCAACCATAATAAATCGCCCCCTGCTGGCCATCAGAAAGAAGCAACTCTAGGAGGGGCCCCTCAACGCTGGATTCACGTTTCACACCTGGAAGTCTTTCTACAGTCTGTCGCTGGAAGTCCTCACACGGCATTCACAGAAGACGGGGTCTGATTGACTTTGTTTACACCTCTTGATTTGGAAACAGTGTGAATATCTGAATGTTTCCATACCTGTGCTGTTTACTGTTCAGCCCATTTAAACCGAACCCCGCAGTAGTCACACAGATATGAACCAAAGCAGCTGTAAGGCGGTTTCAGCCTGTTTGAAACAAGCTCAGAGTGATCTGTTTATGGTGAGAACCTGATCAGACCTCAGGCTGACCCAAGTACCAGGTGACCACTGCAAGTCTGTGCTAAACATCTTCCCGTTGACAGGTATGCTTTGTATTCAGGGATGCAACAAAGATGTTGCAGAAGACAGTTTAACCTGATACATTGTCCAGATAAGTGCAAATATTAGGAGTAAATTCTCTACATCATCCACTAGTTCAGAACTTAGCACCTTCTTCCTGTTCTCACTACTGAATGTCCTCACGTGGTTTGCAGTAACATATTTTCACCTGGAGCTCGTTTGGAGTTTTCTTTGTGGGAAAAAAACTGCAAGTTTCCAAACTCATCTGCTGATTCTGACCAGAGTAAATTAACTGCAGGTGTAGGAAAAGCCCTAAATTACAGCTGGGGGACCCCTGCAAAAATATCCGTAACACTGGAATAAGATATACTTCATTTGTCCCAGTCTCAGGGCAGCTGTGGCTCAAAAGGCTGAGCAGGTCCTCTACTGTCCAGAAGGTCAGTGGTTCAACCCCTGGTTCCTTCAGTCTGCATGTCAGTATGTTTTTGGACAACATACTGAACCCCAAATTGTTCCTGCTGCATCCCTGTGAGAGTAAAGTGCTGCACCAGTGAAGGTAGAAGTCTTTTGTTTGAGTAGAAAGATGCTAGGCTATAAATATCAGTCTAAATTATAAAGCATTAATGTACTCCATAAAGCTAATGTCACACAGGCCACATCTGTCCATCGTTTTTTAATCATATTTTGGAATCTATGTTGATACAATACAAAGTCCTGCTTAATCATTTCCACCAGCTGCAATATTAGGAGTTCATTCTTCATGGAAACAGTTGGTGAAGCTAATTGGTGCCATTAAACCACTGCAAAGAGGTTTAATGGACACGAGGAAATGAAGTTATTGAAAATGCTGCAGTCATGTCCTGTTTTTGTTTTTCACCCTCTTTGAGGCTGAAGTCATGTGATTCACGTCCATTTATCCTCTGATCCTTTTCACTCTGTTTTCCTCTTAAGCGTTAAGGATCCAAATGGATGAATTATTTTTAATTGAGCCCTCGTGCCGTGGTTATGAAGGAGGTAATTAGCTATAGAGACCAAAGGGTTCCTGTAGCAGGCGGCACAGCTGGACGTTTTAAATCTGCAGGGATTCTCTCATATTTGGCCATCGGAGTGTCCATTAGAAGAATTGTGGTTTTTAGCACTTCTGCACTGGTTTCATGTTTCAGCCCTGAAAATGACTGCTTATTTGGTACAACTTCAGTCCATCACTTCCTGTGATCTCATCTGTTTCTGTCAGGAGTCTCTGTACGCTGATGTTCTCACCTCTGAGAGCAGAAACTGAAAGAATGAAAACCAATCAGGTCAGTTATCAATGTCCCAAATTTAAGACAAAATTGCTGCTTTATGGATTTCTTTTCTTTCTTTTGCTTTACCAAAAGAAGCTCGGAGTGTGACCCCAAACCGAGATTCACACCCACTGTGAATTTTGTGTAGCACTGCACCCCTACAGAAATGCACCAACTCTAAACTTCAGCACTGAACTTTTACCTCATCTTCTCCTCCCGCCCTCTCTCTGCCCCAGTTAAGCGGGTTCATAACCTCCAGAGAGGAGTGTGGCTTGTTTTCAGGTTCAGATGGAAAGTCTTCTCCCTATTTAAACAGCTGCCATTTTCTAAATCTGTCCACTCCACATCGCTTCAAATGGTTAACACAACTATGTCACACACACACACACACACACACACACACACACACACACACACACACACACACACACACGCACACGCACGCACACACACACACACACACACACACACAGACACACATATAGAAAGCTCATTTCTTCAGGATGTCTACTAATCAGGAGGTTGTTGGTCCTGATGTTAGCTGCTCCCTGATTGGTGACATTTGCAAACAAAGAGGCCAAAAATAGGATTTAATCAACGTAGAAATTTTGATATAACGTGGAGGAAAGACCAGCTGTCGAACACAATGAGACTGAACTGTGTCTCTGTGAGCACCTTATTTTTATTTTAGGAGGAGGAGGGTGAACAGAGGCTGCCAGAAGTCACAAAACACCCAGCTTCATTTCAGTGTGACCTTAAGCTAAACCAGGATTTCACCCTGAAACTGAAAGATTTAGGAGGACTTGTTGTTCGCCGCCTAAAGGAAGTTTAGTTGTGTTTGAGTGCAGAAAAAAGAAAGGCATTGTTGGCCTGATTTCTTCAGTCACCACAGAGACCACTGAAACTGAGTGCCCAGCCTACCATGTGACCGCTGAGGCTCAGACGTGGTTATAACCGTATTAATGGACGGCGCAGGTGTGCGTGGACTGCTGATGCTATCACTGTGTTCAGCTGCAGTTTTCTTTGCATTTACATACAGCACGTAGAGGGAGACCTGCCTCTGAACATTACAACTATTAATCAATCAAAAGGAATCGTTAAACAAAACAATTAAAAGAACAGTTGAATAAAGCAAGAATAAAAAGAATGGAAACAGCTGGAAGAACATTTTGCAGTTAATTGTGTTCATTTTCAGCGCTCTTATTCTGCACCGTGGTCATGGAACAACCTTCAGAGCGCATTTAAGCTGAGTTATTTTGTCTCTCTCTGCATTTGATTTTCAGTTCACTTCAATTTTATTCATATAGCACCAAATCACAACAGTCACCTCAAAGTAAAGACCCTGCAATAATACAGAGAAAGCCCCAGCAATCAGGCAATGCTCTATGAGCAGCACTTGGTGACAGTGGGAAGGAAAAACTCCCTTTTAACAGGAAGAAACCTCCAGCAGAACCAGGCTCAGGGAGGGGGGGTCATCTGCTGTGAGGGGGGCTGAGGTGAGAGAGCCAGAGATTAATAATAACTAATGATTAAATGCAGAGTTGAGTTTAAACAGAGTGAAAAGAGGTGAATGAAAAGAAACACTCAGGGCATCATGAGAACCCCCCAGCAGCCTAGGCCTATAGCAGCATAACTAAGGGAGGGTTCAGGGTCACCTGATCCAGCCCTAACTATAAGCTTGATCATAAAGGAAAGTTTTAAGCCTAATCTTAAAAATAGAGAGGGTGTCTGTCTCCTGAATCCAAGCTTGGAGCTGGTTCCACAGAAGAGGGGCCTGAAAGCTGAAGGCTCTGCCTCCCATTCTACTCTTAAGTAGGAACCACAAGTAAGCCAGCAGTCTGAGAGAGAAGTGCTCTGTTGGGGTGATACGGGACTATGATACGGCCCACGTCGTTTTTTGGACACCACTCAGACAGCCAGCGATTCAAGGAGAACATGCGGCTAAACATGTCGCTCCTGCTCTGAGTGGGGAGGGGCCCAGAGAAAACTACAGAGTCCGACATTGTTTTTGCAAAGTTACACACCGAGTCAATATTAATTTTAGTGACCTCCAATTGGGGTAACCGGGTGTCATTACTGCTGATGTGAATTATGATCTTACCAAATCTACGATTTGGTAAGCAAATTTAAAATTTAAAATTTCCTTGAATGGCGCCTCCTCTGGCCCCATTTGACTGTGGTCACTGGTGTCTCTAGTTTCTCAAATCAGAGTTTGTTCCTCAGCAGGTGAGTCGCTGAGTGGGGAAAAACAGAGACATGAAGGGGTTGGTGGTGCTTCGGTTTAGGACTACGCTTCCTCCTCACAGTCACCCAGCCGGCCTGCTTTCCCGATACCGCAGTGAGAGCCGACACCAAGTGACAAATGGAGAAGTCTTGGAACAGCGGTGAACCTCACAGGGTTAAGTTAGTTTGCAGATCATAAATCCAGTTCCAGTAAAGATAAACTGAAATACTAAAGTAAAAATGACCCTAAAAGTCCATTAAAAAAAGCAGTTTGCAGTTAATTAATGGCAAATAGACTTGTTTAAATTACAGCTGCATACATAAAGTGTGTATATTGATACTCGATGCATTTCAAGAGGTAATATTTTAAAAAAGTGCTGTTCAATACATTTCCTTACTGTGTACTTCCAGGCATGACATGGCACGCCCTTCATCTGTGACAAACAGCAGAATCATTTAAATCCCTCAGACTCAGATGTGGGCTGCAGTTCAGTGGACTGGAACCAGATCAGTGTTTGTGCTGCCTTAGTGTAGCGCATGACACCTTCCAGCCAATCAGCAACGAGGCTTTCTTTTGCACCGTTTGTTTTCCTTTTGTATTTACAGAAGTCAGCTGAGTGCAGCCTGAAGACAGCAGAGCAGTTTAAACTGTTGCCATTTGCTGTCACTTTGCTGGGTTCACTTTATGCAAATGCTGAAGCTTCATGAACCGTCAGGCCAGTAAGGCGGCCGTGATGTTTACTGGAGCACAGCTGGAGTGCATCAGACAGCTTCAGCCTGCTAATTTAACAGTTAGTCTCTCTCTCTCACACACACACACACACACACACACACACACACACACACACAACACACACACACACACACACACTCAGCCTGCACATCTGTGGGGTAAAAACTCAGCTTCTGGGTGTTTCTGTCTTGTGACGGAAAATTGCGGTTCACGACAGCAAACCACAAACTTCCGCATTTCACATCTTTCAAAGACCCAACTTCTTATACTTTATATTTTACTCCAATAACTACAACAGTGAAGCCAAGTTTGACTGACAAAGTAAAAGAAACTTTTTAGGCTTTTTGTAATTTGTGAGATGCTTGAAAACTCCAGCATCATTTAAAAGATGTGTTCCAGGGATATTTGCAGAATTCATAAAGATTCTTCTAAATATGTAGAAGTCTATAAAACAGGAGTGGGCATTAGGGCAGGTTAGGGCTAAGCACAACCAAGCAGCGACCGTAGTGGGCTGAAGTGCCAAAAACTGAGCTTTCTCTCATGTGCACTTGAGGGTGGCTGCAAAGGTGAGACAGGCCCATGTTCAAACAGCATGTTTACAGCCTGAAGCAGAGATGGTTTGGGTCTCTGCAGACAATTATCCCTTCATAACAGATGATAACTTTTGTTTTTAAAAACACCAGTTTAAATTGGACTCAGGTTTAATGCAGCAACAACGAATCCTGAAACCCAGAAATAGGTTTGCAGTTTGGCACTTCCTGCTCCCCCACCTGTACGCAGGTTTTTGGTTAGATGCCTGAAATGATGCCTGCACTTAACACAAGCTTTAGGCAGTTTCATGGTTTGATCTGCAGCGTGAGATATGTCAGTAAACAAGGAGCTGCTTTCTAACAGGTGGTTAAAATTGTCAGAACTTTCAGCATCATTACCTGATTTAAGGTTAGTGGGGATGATGTTTACACTGCTGATGTAATTTGGTGACTTCTATGAAAGCTTCAAAATAAAAGTTATATTCATTTGTGAAGATTGTGTTGCTGAACAAAAAGTGTGTCGTGCCTTTTTTTCATCCTGCAGATGCAAATATTGTATTTTGTACTCCGTACACTTCATTAGGTACACCTTGCTAGTACAGGTTAGAATCCTTTTGCCTTCAAAACTGCTGTAATTCTTCCTGGCACAGATTCAGCAACATGCTGCAAACATTTCTCAGAGACTTTGGTCCACAATGGCATGACAGCATCACACAAACCATGATGCCAGTCTCCTGTTCCTGCTGGAATCAGAAGATGGGTACACTGGGTGAAAATGGTCCACAACAATACTCCAGTAGGCTGTGGTATTTAAATGAGACTCATTTGGTACAAAGTGTGCCCCACACCATTACGCCTCAGCTTCCTGTTCTTAGCTGACAGGAGTGGCGCGTGCTGTGGCCTTCTTCTGCTTCAAGATCTGATGTATGTGCATTCAGAGATGCTCTTCTGCTTTGTTTTATTGAGCTATTGAACAGCTGTACCTAATGAAGTGGTGAGTGTATTATGAGGCTTGTTTACTGGTAATATATGAGCCTGTATTATTATAGATATGGCTGCCCAGCAGTAATCTCCAGCTGCAACATTAAAGTGACAGACGCACTGATGACTCAGTCATTTTGATCTAATTACATAATTTATAAGATGCTGCATAATCAGTATTTTAAGTACTTTAAATATGTTTTTGAAGCAGGATTGTGAATTTTACTTGCATTCTTTTACTTAAGAGTCTGAATACAAAGTAGTTATTCAATGCAAAATAATATATGAACTCTTGTGCAGCCACTTTTCCTGCAGTGAGGGCACAGGGCTGCACATGAGTTCATAGCCAGTTTTTCTACACCTATTTTCTACAGTGTAGTTATGATCAAATATTTTGACTTCTTGCGTTAATAGATTTTTTTTAAATTCCTGGAAACGCCCCTGTTGGACTGGTTCTGGTGATGCGGATGAGCTGAGATCCTGATCGTGATCCTTATTATTGATGTTCAGGCTCAAGTGTGAACTTTGAATACTAAAACATGTTGCTGGCATGTGTGTGCACGTGCCCTCTTTGATCTGTTTATTTCTGTAAGTATGTCACTATAATTGGGACTGCACGGGAGCGCACGGCCGCGTCCTGCAGGCCTGTCAGCGCACGCCTCAGACCGGAGCCCGTGTTGCGTTCACACGCTGCATCCGCGTGTGCGCGCTAAGCTCCGCCGCAGTCTTTCTTTCTTGAAACCTTCTGTCAACCTTATCAGCGCCTTAACTCACTTCCTGGTTTTTAGTACCCGAGTCTACGGAGCAAGCGCGCCCGCGCGCACGGGCCGCACACACAGACAGAGAGGGAGGGGACAGAGCAGGTCCATGTTGTGTCTACACACTTTAACCTGTAGCACAATACGCACACAAATGTTTTCTGTGGTATTCCGCTCGGCCTCTCAGCAGACGCGGGAACTAATCAGCTGTTTGTCCCACTTTGCGCGCTCCTGGTTTTAAAGTCTTCAGAGAGTTTTTTTTTTTTCCAGCTCGCTGTCATGCAGAAGCCGCCGGTGAGTCCGTGAAGGCGGCAGGACTGAAGCAGGTTGAATGTAAAGAGGTTTCTCTGAACTCTCTGGACTCCAGCTGCTGCATGCGAGGAGGAAAACCTTTAGTTTCTGTCCTGCCTCTGAAGTCTCACATACAGAGAGAAGAAGAGAGGAGAGGAGAAGAGAGGAGGAGAAAGTTCCTCTCCTCGGCTCTACCTGCGGGTTCCTCTCGCCGTTGAAGGAATCTGTAATAAATCAGCGGCAGAATGTCTGACTCTGCATCCAGCTTCCTCCACATCGGGGATATTGTGTCCCTGTATGCCGAGGGGTCAGTGAACGGCTTCATCAGCACGCTGGGGTGAGTGTACCGCCACCGTGGAAATGATTATGGGCTCCTCCATTGTACTTGCGTCTCCACACATCCGTTAACAGCTTAAGAGAACCCCCCCCCCCCAGCTTCATAAATCTGAAGATAAGTTCAAACTCGATATTTGGGGATGGAACTTTGTTTCAGGTGTCAATACCGAGTATTGATCTAATAGCAGTGTTAAATGAATAAGTTGTAGATTATTAGAGACTAGGAAGCATTCTTCTATCAGGCAGCATCACACTCAATTATTCTTTTATTAACTCTGTAAAATAAAACATAACAATTGACGAATATAAAGTTACAGAGTTTTCATTTATTGGCAAAACAATAACTCACAATAAATAATGGAAACTAATGAATACATATCAGCTCATTTATTTGCATTAGTCTCATTTCAGTTCAGTCTGAGTCGTTAGTGCACCCTGCTGTTAGCAGTTTCTCCTCCCTGCTCTCACTTAAAGCAGAGAGAGGACTGCAGCAGGACATGAGACAGGTGACAGCAGCACCTTATTCTTATCATTAACCTCCAGACAGGGGAAACCTACAGTCACGGTATCATGGCTGCAGCATTTCAGTGACTCACCTGCCCACAATTTACCGCTCAAGTGAAAATATTTCAAAAACGGTTGGAAACTGGCAGGAAATGCCTCCAAACTGCTTTTCTCTTAGCTTCCTTCATGCTGTGTTAGTTCTCCTGATAGCAGCCAGTGCTGCTGAGGCAGGGGATCATAAACACAGAAGTCCATACAACAGAGGTAAATGGAACAAATTGGCCCCAAAGCAGCTTTTGGAGCGAGGATAGGACTGATATCCAATACACACATCAGATCTGCACATCCCTCCTATTGTCCTCCTGGATACATTTATTAAAAGTACTGTGTGGGTACCTGAGTTACTGACTGAGTTAGAGTGACCTCACCTGAGAGAAATCAGAATTATAGTTTATAGTTAAACCGTACCTAACACTTTGTTTCAGTAACAGCTGCAATATGTATGAACGCTGTGATGATGATGATGATGATGATGATGATGGTAACCTTTTTATTTCGGACATATAAAAAAAACAATATATACACATGCACATTTGCACAAACAAAATCAAACAAATTCGATGACATGAAAGAAGTATGTATATGCTTATTAATCCCTACCCCAACCTCAACACCACCAGTGTACCATGTTTGTCACCCCACACACACACACACAGCACACACACTTCCCCTCAGCACGTGTCAACAATCACCCCACAAAAAATGAAAAAGTGAGAGAAAAAAGAAAAATCTATGGATAATTTTGTAAATATGCAGTTATTGCTGTAACAAATCATCTTTCACAAATTATTGTGACATTTGCCTGTTGAAGAGAGTTAGTTGTGGATTAATAAATGTGAACCATGAGTGAGACAGGGGAATTTAACGCCTTATTTGGCTCTTCAGTGCTGTAGAGCTATTTGAGAAAGTCATATCATGCTTAAATATTTGACTGTATATATGGTATATCACCCACCACTAACTGTTAATAATGTCCATTGGGATGGGAGCCACTGATCAGGCCTTGGCCTCCAGTAACACTGTGAGAAATCATTTTTGACCAGGATATGTCCTTCAATGAACATATTAAACAAATATGTAGGACCACTTTTTTGAATTTGCACAATATTTCTAAAATTAGAAACATCCTTTCTCAGAGTGATGCTGAAAAGCTAATTCATGCATTTATTACTTCTAGGCTGGATTATTGTAATTAATTATTATCAGGCTGTCCTAAAAGCGCTCCGAAAAGCCTTCAGCTGATCCAAAATGCTGCAGCTAGAGTACTGACAGGGACTAGAAAGAGAGAGCATCTTATCTCAGAGACCTCATAGTACCATATCACCCCAACAGAGCACTTCTCTCTCAGACTGCTGGCTTACTTGTGGTTCCTAGGATACTTAAGAGTAGAATGGGAGGCAGAGCCTTCAGCTTTCAGGCGCCTCTTCTGTGGAACCAGCTCCCAGCTTGGATTCAGGAGACAGACACCCTCTCTATTTTTAAGATTAGACTTTCCTTTATGATAAAGCTTATAGTTAGGGCTGGATCAGGTGACCCTGAACCCTCCCTTAGTTATGCTGCTATAGGCCTAGGCTGCTGGGGGGTTCCCATAATGCACTGTTTCTTTTCATTCACCTCTTTTTACTCTGTTTAAACTCCACTCTGTATTTAATCATTAGTTATTATTAATCTCTGTCTCTCCCCCCTCAGCAGATGACCCCCCCTCCCTGAGCCTGGTTCTGCTGGAGGTTTCTTCCTGTTAAAAGGGAGTTTTTCCTTTCCACTGTCACCAAGTGCTGCTCATAGGGGGTCGTTCTGACTGTTGGGTTTTCTCTGTATTATTGTAGGGTCTTTACCCACAATACAAAGCGCCTTGAGGTGACTGTTTGTTGTGATTTGGTGCTATATAAATAAAACTGAATTGAATTGAATTGAATTGAATTGAATTGATGGAAGTCATATAAAAAGCCTGAAACAGAGGAATTTAGAGTCTGTGAGAATCAAGAGTAGCTGTTTTAATCCAGAACATCTGCAATTAAAAAGGAAAAAAAGAGCATGAACAGATGCACATCTCTTTAACATCTTTGCAGATGTTAAATCGATTTAAGGTTCTATTTTCCAAAGTTTTGCAGGTGATGGAAAAATAGTCCACGAGGTGAACGTCTTTGTCCAAAACTCCAGAGATGATCGTTTCACTCGGAGGCCCGTGTGAAGGAGTGTACAGACCTGTCAGTGTTTAGAAAGAGGAAAATAGACATGATGCACTGTTTTACTTTTGACTACTGAAGGCATGCAAAGTGCCTTTTTTTAATGGAAAGTGCCTTATTTTGTCCTGTGTGCAGAGAACGCTGGTTTAACTTGTTTTTTTAATGAAGGAGCAGCTTTTGAAGCTTTTAAACGTGTTTGGTATTTTCACAGTGTGTGACACACACAGGGGCAAAAATATGACAAAATTAAGAGAAATGTTTTTAAAAGTAAAGATTAGAGGGTTCCTGGTCTGTGCAAATGTATTCTATGTATTATTTTTTTCCTGTTTCTGTTTATCTGGCACCATCTTTTCTTTGCTGATCAAATCAAACTGTAGACTGCCTGTGTTGGTGTCTGGTTGCTGGTCGACCTCTCTCAGTCTCAGCCTGAGATTTTAAGAGCACCGTAGCAGGACCAGGTTAACAGTCATGATAACTGTTCAATACTTCAGTGTTGTTGAAACGGGAACTTTAGTGTCCTCACAAAACTCTTTGTAATGACTCAGGTGTAAGTCTTTAGGATACTTCGCCAGGTTTGTCACACTGCTGTTCAGCTGAGGGGAGGGGCTGTGTGTGCTTGTATGCTGCACTGTTGTGTAAAGTTGTGTGTCATCTGGTGGAAGCAAAGACGACATCGTTGGTATTGATCCTGTTTTAGTGTCAATTAGTACTGAAGTATCTATTTGAGAGCTTTTTTTTACAACTCGGCACATCTGCTGCCTGCAGTACCTACTGTACTGAGTTTGATAAATATGGAGTCTGGTGACATCTGTACTCTCAGTTACTGCGTCAGGTCTTTGCTGGATGCAGAACTATTGGTCAAGGTCACTTTAAAAACTACAAAGGAAGCAAAATATAGAGAAAGGGGGTTGGCTCAAGAGTTTTGCACAATACTGTATTTATAGGCTGGTTTGCAGGCGCAGAAGCCCAAGCAGAGAAACCCAGACCTCCCTCTGCCCAGCCACCTCCTCTGGGGGAACACTAAGGTGTTCTCAGGCCAACTGAGAGATATCATTTATCCAGCATGTCCTGGGTCTGCCCCGGGGCCTCCTCCCAGCAGCACATGCCTGGAACACCTCACCCAGGAGGTGCCCAGGAGGCGTCCTAGTCAGAAGCCCAAACCACCTCAACTGGCTCCTTTCGATGTGGAGGAGCAGCGGCTCTACTCTGAGCCCCTCTCAAATGACTGCACTCTTCACCCTCTCTTTAAGGGAGTGTGGAGTTTTATTGTGGAGTGTATTGCCAACATATAGAAAGTACCATATAAAGATAAGTTTCAGGGAGAAAGGTCACAGAGATAATGCATCCATTCCACCTGTCATTATTTCTATCGGGTATATGACTAAGGTTATCCACTGAATCAGGAGGGGAGTGCCACCCAGAAGACACGACTTTGTGTTTTATCAGAGTTGCTGATTTTGAAAAACTCGTTCTTAAATGTGTTATTTCAATAAAAAAAGAAGAAGATTGAAATAAAGAAAACAATAATAAAAAGAAGTTCAACAGAAATGTGATCTTCTTTTTCCAAATATTCTCCGGAGCCTTCATTTATGCTGTTACTGCTATCTACAGTGCAAACTTTAACACACGCTCGCTGCATAGAGGAGAGGAATTGCTGTCCGATTGCTTGACAGGAAAAGGAAGTGGTACCGAGTATGTCCAAGAGAGATTTCCAGTTTGCCAGTTTGTGTGTGCCCTTGTTCATCAGTTTGTAGTCTTAGTTTTACGAGGACGTTGTGTCTGGTCTTCACTTTATTTAGGTTCAGATGTGTTTTCTGGGTTCAGGTTAGAATCCATTTTCTCTAAATGAGGGTTTATGTTTTCAGTTTGGGTCCTGAGAGTGTGTTATGTCACACAGGGTCCTCACAAAGATAGTTGTACAAACGCTTGTGTGTGTTTCCTGTACCGTGGTCTTCCACCCACTCCTTTGTATTTCACTCAGTCTTGACCTTTCCAGCTTTATTCATGGACGGCCCCCCCCACTGATCTGAACAAAGACAACAACAACAGCAGGTCCCTTTAATAACCAGCGTGACGCCACATGTGTAAGAGTAAAGTAATTAGCCTAAATGCTAATGTCAAGGCTTTAAACTGGGGCTTCACGAGCCAATACATACGGTCCATACAGTCTACACATGAACCCAGGGCCCTTAATAAACCCCACACCTTCCCTTCCATCTGTTAGTCCCAATTCACACTCTAACATTTTAATAACTAACAGGAGGCTTTTATGCATCTTTATTAAGTCAACTAAATTTTAAAATGTCCACATCAGGAATTTCAGACTTTTCAAGTCACCATATTCAGATTCAGAGACAGTAGAAAACATTTATGACAAGCTGCATTCACAGCCCCCACACCCTTAGTTTGCATCGTTATAAAACAGACAAAGTCAACCCCTGTTCACACCTTTGTTCAGGTGACCTCAACAGGTCAGAATAGGGCAAAGTCCCAAATTGGTTTCACCTGAACCACTGATTGTAATGACACACACCTCCTTTCACACCTTGGTGCATGTGATTATGCACATGAACAAAGGAGGGTCACAACCACCTCCAGGGGACTACGAACTGAAGAAGCCTTTAAGGTGCCGTTTACACGAAGCCGTTTTCACTGGAAACGGTGTCGTTTTGATGCGTTTCAGCCTTTCGTTTACACGATGGCGTTTCAGAAACGATCCGCGTTTACACGAGGACATGTGAAACGATGAAAACGATGTAGTTCCCATGCCAGGCCACAAGTTGGCGTTGGTTTTCTCTTTGCAAAGTTTGTTTACGCAAGACGCGCATGCGTGGAGTGACACAGTAGGTAGTGCGGCAAATTGTTCATTACTTACAAAACGGCCAATGTGAGAGGTTTTGTGTGGACCGATGATGAGGTTGGATCGCTGCTGCACACAACGCTGAATTACAAAACGGTCAAAACACAGGAAAAGCATAAGAAGCACTCGTGAATCCGCGAGTACTGTTTATCAGTTTGCGCGTGCGCGAAAAACTGGCCGTCGCAACCATAGTGCGCATGTGCGAGTTGAGCGTTTTCAAATCACCCCGGTTTCAAGTGTTTACACGAAAACGCAAGCCGGTGCGTTTCTGAAACGCTCCACTCTGGACCCCGTTTCTGAAACACATCGTTTTCACTCTGTTGTCGTGTAAACAGAAGGGCGAAACGCATCAAAACGACACCGTTGTCGTGTAAACGCAAGGCCGAAACGCATCAAAACGACACCGTTTCAAAATGAAAACGGTCTCGTGTAAACGGCACCTAAGAGTCCAGATGCACTTTTTTTTCAGTCTCCAGAGGATTAAAAAAGTCAACAAAATCTTCAGATTTCTGCAGATAAAATATTTTTGTCATTATTTCCCATTAGATGAATAAGTTTAGCAGGTTTGAGTTTTTGTTGCATCACATAAAATTATTTTTCCACAATAATGTGAATACTTCTTTAGTTTGTCCTGTGTCCACTTATGGTATTGCAGCAAAACAGTCCTACTATAAAAGATATATCTGTAAAAAAGTAACCATATCAATTATTAAACTTTTTATTCCATAGAACCTTTATTTATTTATTTATTTTTTATAATTCTGTTTATTAGATGTTGTAACAAATTACAGAAGATCAAAGCAAATCAGAGTTCAGAGAAATAACAAATATATGAGAAATTAGTCACTGATAAACCAAACCCCCATCCATCCCCACCCTTGGCACCTGTTCCAGTATAAAATCCGGAAAAAGCTGTCACAGGAACAATATATTAGTCAGCTGAGTTTGTTCAAAAACAAACAAACAAAACAAGTATATATATATACATAAAAAAAAAGATCTATTAAGTATGTGAGCTGTCACCTATAAAGCATATGAAGTGATGCTCAAACAATTGTTATCTTACAATTCCCACTTTGAAAGTACAACATAAAGGGTTTCCAGATCTTGCCCATCCGAGAGAGCCTAATCTTTATATCAGAACCTTTATATCAGTTGGATATCCCCGCGTCTGTGGTTTGGATAAACTTGTGTTACACGCTGATGTTGACATGCTAAATGTTCAGTAGTTGTGTGCTCTTTTGCCCATGCCAGCATCTTAGCCAGACATGAGAAATGTAAATATTGCTGCACTTCCTCCACTCCTTTAATCAAACAAAAAGAACCAGACCCACCTAAGAGACCTTCTGTGAAAGAGAACAAAAAGTCATTTAAAGTTGAACATTTATCCGTTTAATGGAAGCTTTAACCCACAGATGATTTTTTTTTTCCATATTTGATTTAACTGTTATTTAACCAGGAAGTTGTTACATTTAGAATCTGTTCCTGTGAAGACCTGGCCAAGAAAGCATACCTTTAGACAGAAAAATGATAATCAGCCACGGACACGGGACAATAAAACAATAAATAAGTAAATAAGGAAATATGGGTACATAATACAAAATCTAACTTAGGAGCAATAATTGGGGTTTTCAGTTAGAGGAGATTTCATAAGAAATTTGAATTCGTTGAGGAAAACAAAATAATTCAGGTTTAGTGTGTTTTGATTTCGTGACCAGCTTTTCCATCCTGGGTACCTCGTAGAGCAGCGGCTCTTACCTTCGTTTGTCTCCATATTTGTGATACCACTTTGTTTATTTCATTGATTGCCAAAAATTTCAAGGCCTAAGCTTAAGAGTTTTTCTTTGGGATGAAATTCATTGTGGCCTCAGAGAATTCCACATGTTGTTCTGGCATGCGTGTGGTGTTTGCTAACTCTTTATTTTGAGAGGGAGACATTTGAATAGGGAGTTCCTGCCGGGTGAGACAGTGAGTGAAGTATGTCTCGATGAACCTGCTGGTTTCCCTACAGTCAAATTCCGCTGCACAAACAGGATTTAAACAGGATGTGCAGAGATGCGCTGAGCTGCTGAAGTAGTGAAGTACAACTACTACCAACACATCTTCACTTTTCCAGAGAAATTATTTGTCTCCTTCCCAGCAATCAGATCTATTAAATAAACATTATACGTGGATCATGTTAGGGCTGTAGGGCCTGAACGGAAAGTGTGAATCTGCAGAAAGACTGTAATCATGTGACGAAGGCCACATAAAGGTTAAAACATCTCAGGCTGTCCTCCCTGCGCGCTAATTCAAAGCAGGTGTTGAGTGACGAGAGCTCTGAGCTGAAGCAATTTTCTTGTAGTTTTTCTGGTATGCAAAACGACTGAAATCGCAGTGGCACTCCCTGAGTCTGAGTCACACTGCGAGAATATCTGAAGGACAAATGCAGATGCCAAGATAATGGAAAGAGTTTTTAGTCAATGTGATCTGTGTGGAAGATATCAGAGTTGTAAAAGTTTTGACAGTTAACATTTTGAAGGACCATTAAAGGTTGCAGTTGCATTGGTCTCTGGATCTCTGCAGGTCTTCTTTTGGTGGTTTCTTGTTGTGTCCATCTGCACCTGCAGCCCAGCAGGGTGCAACAGTCATATGATGGTATCTGCAGTCGAGGATTCCTCGTAATACGGTCGTACCGTCCTACCTGACAGCCCTGTGCCTCCCACCAATTCCACCTTTATTCCTTCTTTCTCCTTTTTTTAATTTAATGTTCAAGTAACAGCTCTATGCTGCAGCCAAAGGTGCTGCAACAGTAAGGCCTGATTTAGACGTCTGCAGTGACTCTTTTTAAAGCCTGCGATGTCACAGACATAAGTAGCCGACATTGTTGCTGTTATTTATGCTTGTGCTGGTGCATTATGTGTTAATTACCGTGTGGTTGTGTACCGGTGTTGTATATGTGGTGCCAGGTGATAAACAAACTGAAATGCTGGGACCTTTCCCCTCCTGGGTCCTCGCTCTTTCTTCTTGTTGTTTTTTTTTTTGGGTGCAAACACATTTGTCCCTCAAGTTTTTCCTCCTCTTTGTACATTAACCTTCATCCATTCAGATAGTTTCAGTGATCTCATACTCCCACCCACCAATTAGAAGATTTTTCCTTGACATCTGTGGAAAACATCATGATGTCCTGGCAAGATTCAAATAAGAATTTATAAAGACTTAGGAGAGAATTTGGGTGCACTTATATTAGACTACTTATAAATGTGATAGCAGATGTTGTTGATGTGGTTTAGCTGTGGTGGAACTTCATTGTAGTCCAAAGATGGAATACAAAAAGCATATTTTACATACTTTCCCCATTTTATGTGTTCTTATTGTGCTGTTTTCTGCAGGTTGTATGAGTGAGGACACCTCTTAGAAACATTATCAAGGCTGGGATTAGTTATGTGATTACCTTTAACCTTTTAACATCCACCAGGTTTCCACTGGTTCACACCGGGTTAGGGTTAAGTTTTGGCTGCCAGTCAGATGGAAAAGCTTATGACAGAAGAAATGCAGGACCAAAATGCATGTGTGAGATTGAATTTGAAATTTTAGCTTCTGAAAATGTGAATGTTTAGCGTGTTGCTAATATTGAACCAAACCTTAACTCTAAATAAATCACCAGAGTAGGGTAGTGTTCATAGATCACCTGCGGGTTCAACAAACATGTCCTCCTGTTGGTAAGTAAGGTTTGGATGGAAAATGCAGCCATAATTTACATGATGGTCAGTTGAATTTGAAGCAACTATTATTTTGTATTTAATGGGAAGTATTCAGCAGACGCAGCCCACCTGAAAGCACTCTGAAAGGGCTCCATGGAGGTGTAGCGGGCTAGCTTTTTTTTGATGAACTCTCTGACGGCCGTATCTTTGGCTTTGCATGTTTTTCCAGTTTGTACTTTTTTATCTCACAGTGCCTCACAGGTTTTATCAGTGCTATGCGTGGTTAGTAGAGCATTAATTTTCTAGTTTTGTTTAATGTTTGCTGGCTCATAGATGCATTATCACCACCTCCTGGTAGAAGTAGCTTTCATAGGGAAGGAATAATTACTTCTAATTTTTAACATTTGCTGAATAAAATCATTTTAAAACAAATATTTTTTACTGATCATTTTTGGAGGTTTTAGATTTTTGTGTTTCTAAGATGATTAACTCTGATTTCCTGTAACAGGTCAGTTTAAAATGCCTTTATTAGGTTATTATAGGCAGTAAATCAGAGAGAAGAAGTTTTGCATGTGGATAATTTACAGGTGTTCACATGAAGTATGTGAAAGATACAATGTGTGCTTAATAAAGAGATATTACTGTATTCTGTGTCCACTGGCTGCATCTTTAGTTTTTTTTATCCACTGTTGAGTCTATTAGAGTCACTGTGGGAAGGTTTGGTCACCTTGGTTCAAAAACTAAAAGGCATAACTGAGATTTTAGTCGTCATTCATCAGCAGTGAAATCTGTGGCCTGCCAGCTCATTTGCTGTTTTCTGGGAAGGAAACATGGAAAACACCTGCGTTTATTCAAATATCTGGATCCACATTCAAATCTGATCGTCCTGCAGTAGCAGGAGGAAGCGGGGGGGGAGTACTGCTTTGAAGTAAATACTGTTAAAATTGGGGGTGGCTGTAGCTCAGGAGGTAGAGCAGGTCACCTACTGATCGGAAGGTCAGCTGTTCGATTCCTAGCTACTCCAGGCTACATGCCAATGTGTCCTTGGGCAAGATACTTAACCCCAAGTTGCTTTCCAACACAACTGTTGGAGTGTGAATGTGTGTGAATGTAAGATAATAAAAGCACTTAGCTTAGTTAATCATGGAAATGCTTGTATGAATGGGTAAATGTAACCGTGTTGTATAAGTGCTCAGAGTAGAAAAGTGCTATATAAGGATTATAATTGTTGTCCATCTCGAAGAGGCTGTTAAAAAGACTTTGATCTATTAATCTAAACATTCATTTTCCACCTCTCACTGGGCGCGGTCTAAGCAGAACCACCCAGACCTCCCTCCAGCCACTGCCTCCAGGTCTGCTGCCGTTTCAAAGCCAGTCAAGGGATAAACTGTAAGAGGGATGGAAGTCTGAAAAGAGTTTGGTTTGAGCTGTTATCGTAATGAGCTATATTTAAGTCAAAGAAAATCCTTCATTTTTCTTGTTTTGGCGGTAATTGTGAAAAAGTCAGACTTGTTCCTAGTTGGTGTTGGACTTCTCTTGGGCTTTTTTTACATCTTCTCTTCATAATTTCTAATCACAGAATTTTTAGGCCAAAGAGGGAAAGGTGTCGTGTTTGGACCCAGGATCACGATAATGTGGTTCTTATGGCTTCATTGATCTCTGGCCTTCATTGCGGTGGTTAGCACCCAAGTGTGATGTGGCAGGGATGAGAATATACCTCCAGAACAAGTTGGAAGTTAGAATTTCCAAGTTCAGAGTCAGAAGTTTTCCCGAAAGGCCGCCTCAACTCGGATTTCCCACCAGGAAAGTCAGAGCAGCCCCACCAGCCCCGAGTTAGCAATCCAAAATGGTGGCAGTGAATATAAATAGTAGTAAAACTGTAAAAAGTTTAATCTGTGCTGCCACTGTTGTGTATTTGTGCCTCGCTAAATAAGCCATAAGTGTGTACCGTGTTTTTAAGCCCAAAACAGAAAAGTATTATGTTTGTATTGCTGGTGATGCCTGAATGGCTCGACCTTGCTAAGAACTTTTTACTCCTCAGTTCAAACTAAACCCACCTCAAGGAGCCAGCTGAGGTGCTTCAGGCATCTGACCAGGAGGTGTTTCAGGGATGTCCAACTGGGAGAGGACCCTGGAGCAAACCCAGGACACACTGGACAGATTATGTCTCTTAATTGCCTTTGGGACACAAAATGTCCCTCAAAGATCTGAAGGAGGTAGCTGGAGTGAAGGAGGTCTGGGCCTTTCTTCTTGAATAAATAATTTTGGTTTCAGATTGATGCAGTTCACTAATCAACATCGCTGATCTTCTGCTGTTTGGCTCATATGCAGGTTATAGCTGCTGATTTCAGACTTTTTGCCATGATCCCCAGTTCATCCTCAGTTTGTCCCTAGTTAATTCCCATTTACACTGTAAGTAAATTAAAATACTATATGGTGTCAGAGCACTTCAGCTGCTGAGTCAACACACCTTAGTTTGTTTGAATGGAGCAATCTGCAGCACAGACGTCCTGAAAGACACGCACACACCTGGCAGGCAGACAAAGGGACTGATTGGCTGTTTTTGTAGTGTTGCTGGTCTCACTGGGTGGGTGGAAAATCCAACCTCAGAAGTAGGAAGAAACACGAGGAGGATGTCTAGAAGTCAAGAGAGGTAGATGAGTGAGAAAAAAAAACAGAAGTAAAGAAAACAAAAAAGGATAAACGGGAGGACATTTTTCAAAAATAGGGACGGCTAAAGTTTTTTTAAAAACAAAGACAAGAAGAGAATTTGGAAAATGATAAAGGAAAGGAAGAGACAGTACCAGTCAAAAGTTTGGATACACTCACACATTTTCCAGACTTTTGACTGATACTCGATAGGATGAAAATGAATAAGGAAAAGAAGAAAGAAAAAGAGCAAAATAAAGAAAAGAGGATAAACTAAAGATGGGCAGAAATGAAAACAGAGAGAAAAGAAAGACACAAGAAAACTGAAATTAACAGAATAAAAGACATAAAATGGGAGAGAGGAAGAGGACATTTTCAGCCTTGTGAGGAATCATAAACCCTGTTCTGTTGTTCCGGTTGGGTTTGGGGTTCAGCCGAGGTGCTTTGACCTCACAGTGTTGAACTAAAAGTTATCAGTTATTATTTCTCTCTGGCTTTGTCAGGTCAGCATGAATGAACTTTTGTCAGTGTGGAATAAACCCGATCGTGCGCCTACCCACCGACATCCAGGCCAGTAAACAAATGAAGGAACACCACAGTGAGCACGACATCCAGCCTTCCTCAGTTTGATTGTTTGTTTGAACTGAGCTCATAAAAGCGTTTGACCGATGGGCCGCAGATACGTGGACGTTGGAGCTCCACGCTCACTGGCAGACACCTGATTTGTTTACAGGCTGCTGTTTAGTGTGAACCTCAATGCAAAATATGATTCAGATAATGATAATAGTTATGAGTAAGCATCAAAACCTGCCTCTATTATGCACTTAGTATAATGTGTTTCTTTTTTTTTAACCAGAATACAAAACCAGACTTTGAATGTGTCGTTTTGTGATCGCCTTGTCATGATTTTCTTTGCGGGGGATTAAGACCTGCACACACAGGCAGGTTTCACTTCAGGGGCCGTTTCCTGCAGACTTAACTTAAAATGAACCTTAAACCAGGGATTCATTCTTAAATGTAATGAATTACATTAATGGGAATTGCTTTTTGTCTCCACAATGGAGTCAGCTCCCAACAATAGGATGTGTGACACACACCTGGAATTCTGCTGAAAGTAGTTAAAAGTGTGCTTGAATGCACAGGTAATCCTGCTGACCGCAGCCACTGCATGAAAGGGTGTGTGTGTGTGTGTGTGTGTGTGTGTGTGTGTGTGTGTGTGTGTGTGTGTGTGTGTGTGTGTGCTCTCGGTGTTTCCTAAACACTGATGGTAAGACAGATTTACTCTAATGAGCGCACACACATGCAGAGTCGTGCTCTGAATAGTCAGCTGTCAGCGGTGGGTCCTTAAATAGTCATATTTAATACAAAAATCACCAAAAACAGAGCAGACAGGCCCAGAGGATGGAGCTGTGTTTGGTTACGTAAAGTTCGAGCTCCATCACCTTACTTAGTGAGCCTCTGTAATCTGCTGACTCTCCCTCAAAGGTTGAAACATGTTGCAGAGGTTTTTGGTGCAAAATCAAGTCGAGGTCATGCCTGTGAGTACCTGTGCTGTTCACAGTACCACAATGTAAATTAATGTATTTTTCCAAATACCCTTTCTTATAAAAGATCCTGCTCTGCTAATACACAAATATACAGACGGACAGTGTTGTGTGTTGATAGACTAATTAGCAGCACCCGGCTGATGTTATTAGCCTGCTCTTTGGTCTTCATGTGTTTGTGGTGTGTTTGGGGTCATTATCTCTTGGCAAAAGATGCAAACCAGAGGGCGGAGCATGTGTCTGAAGAAACCAGTGTCTCTTTGGTCAGGGGGGCCTCCACGTGGTCTACAAGTTTAAAAGTCCAGAGTTGCAACCCAGCAGGTTTAAATATCATCCCCACCTGATTGTTTCTTTAGCAGCCCTCTTCTCTTTCTGTTCTGGCGTGCCTTAGCCTATCCAAGGATTTGGCCTTGTATTCTTTCTTTAGTCAAGTACCTGTGATGTCGTTTATTTTCGGTCTGTCAGCGAGGAATTGGAGTCAAAAAGGAGAACTAGCCAAGGTTCAGTCAGATTAACCCGTCGCCTGTCATGTCTGGTTTTAAAATACCGAGATGGTGGCTTCATAATGTGCCTTCACAAACCAGTGGGTGTCACAGTGGTTACACCAATTGAAGGAAATACAACCTTTTAGTGTTTTTTTCTTAGATTTTTTCAGCACGTTACACAATTGTGATGCTGCTGAGTGTTCCAAAATAAGAACGATGTGTTGTTGCTACATGTTCAGAAACTTAAATTTCTTCTGCTCTGTTTGATCGCAAGATTTAAAAGTGAACAAAACTGATAAAGGATGAAAAAGAGGTGTTTACAATGTATTAATGAAGGGATATCACTTCCATCATATCAATATGTTGCAGACGTATTTCCCAATTATTATGTTACATGATGCTGGAGCCTGGGAACCGTGGTAACGCTTCCTCTATCCAGCACTTCTGTGGTGGTGTCATCCTTTTTCTTCCAGCTAAGGATTAGCAGGAGTCGAGCAAGTAAGGTGAAGAATGCTGCCTCCTAAGATTGGCACATCAATACTGGTGTCTGCTGTGGGACTGCATCAAATAATGTGTCAGTTGGTTAAGACTGACGGTCAAGTTACACGTGCAAAAAAAGGATATTGATGATATCTGACCAGAAGTGGGTCCTGTGAAAAACTGAGTATACCCTTACTACTTCCATAGTAATTAGGAGTTAACAAAATGTTACAGTCTTCCCAGGAGTGAAAGTCCCAGAAAATGCTCAGAGAAACAGGAAAAAGTAAGAGCTCCATCTCAGACTCTACAGGCCTCAGTACGGCTCATTTGTCTCAAACAATGAGCCTCATCCTCTAATATTTGCATAGAAATGTTCTTACCCTGTGCACAAAACAAGTGCGTAGGCAAAATTACCACTGGATCAATGAAACATGTGACACTGTGCCTATGTTAATATATCAGATTCAATCTAAACCAACAAGTTTGTACATTCTGCAGATTATCTGCATTCTGCTGTTTCTCTATATAAGGAAATACGTTTACCTAAAGGTGAAGCAGAGGAAGCAGTGACGAGATTAGAGAGAACACTGCTAAGCCAGAAAAGCAGAAGAAAATCCAACTGAAGAAACTGAAACAACAGTTTCTGAGAAGAAAAACACCTTCTGCTCCTCATTTAGCATTTAGCTTCCTTTACATGCAAATTTATTTTGTTTTCATTTAATTGTAATTCTGAACATTTTTTTGTGTTAATGACCAGAATAAATAATGACCAAAAGGCAATTCTTCTTCTTCTTCTTTGTTGTAGTAGTAGTAGAAGAAGAAGAAATAGTAGCAAAAGTAGCAAAAGAAATATTAGTAGTCAGTTTAAAGATGTGTATTTAAATCTTTTGGCTAGCCAGGCCTTCATCATTTGTTCATGCTCATGGGTTGAGGCATTTTTAAATTTGTTTGTAGAGTACAAACAAATTGAGGTACAAAAATATTGATGAATCGCTGATTTGTGCATTAAATGTTTGGTGTATTCACAGATTGTGAATGAGGACCAATGTCCTTCAGACAGATGAGACCAAAGTGGAGATGTTCGACCATAACGCACGGCACCACGTTTGGAGAAACCCAAACAGCATATCAGCACAAACAGCTCACAGCAAAGGTCAACCATGAGGGTGGAGGGGTGATGATTGGGCTCGTTTGAGCACTTTGTAGTCACTGAGTCGACCGTGAACTCCTCTGTACACCAAAGTATTCAAATTTGCGACCTTATGTCTGACAGCTAAAACTTGTCATAAATGGGGTCATGAAACAGGACAGTGATCCAAGCACAGCAGCAGATCTAGAATGGCTAAAAAAGAAAAGCAATGGCCCGGTCAGAGTCCAGACCTCAGCCTGGCAGGAACTTAAGAGAACTGTGTATAATAATAATAATGAACATTGTAAAGAAGAGTGGGTCATTCACAATGTGAAAAGCTGATGAAGTGAAACAGAAAAAGAGTACTTCATGTTATTGCTGCTGAGCTAAATCTGAAAGTGTGTATCCGCGTCACTGTAGATACACACTTGTAGCTATCTAAAGAAGTGTGACTGGAGGATTGTACAAAGTGAACATGCTCAACACCACTAATGTTCTTCTGTTTGGTTCTAAATCATCAAACCTAATGATTATTTCCAGGTTAATTTGAGGAAAATATAACAGATTTTCAAAGTGCTCTCTTGTGTTTTCACACTGTTGATCAGGTTAATCTGTACCAATGTTGGCAGAGTTTATGTCTCGGCAGCGTTGGTCTAAAACCTCCGACCCATTTAATGAGAAAACGTGTCCAAAAATAGATGCAGAGTTACCACAAACTTCTTCACAGGACTGCAGAGTGTTGCTTCCTGTCGTCTCTTCAAATGACTGTACTTCTGCTGTTTTATATTCATAACAACAAGAAGACACTTCACACCCTACTCAGAACTTTCCACACCGTCTCTGTAAGCTTTAAACACTGAACTGCCACAAAAGTCATTGATTGTTTTATCTGATTTTACTGGAGATCAGTTTATCAGCCTGATTATTGGCTTGGCATATTGATCTTTGCATAGTTACATAGTTACACTGTCAAGCATTATATTTATGTGTTTCATTGGTTTAACTGCTGTTTTCTCTTTTACTTGGTTATATTTCTAAGGCTTTATTAACAGGATTTTGACTTTTTTAACCTTATATCATTTTTAAGTTACAGAGCAAGAACCATGTGCAGTAAATTATTTTTACTTCATGTTCTTGTTGACTCAAACTTGCAAAACACAGGTTTCTATTTGGCAAATTTAACAATGAAACTGTTAAAAAGAACAAAAAAAGTAGACTGTATGAATCGAAAACGCAATACAACAAAATATTAAAGTATTGTTCTTCAGCAGAACCTGATTATCCTTTCAGCTTGTTGGTCATGTGACTTAACTCTTGTCTCTGCAGCCTACTGCAGTGCGTGTTTCTGAAAGCATAAAGAAATCAGTCACACTGGACTAGAGTCCGGTCAGCGGCACTCACAGCATCCTCTGGTTGTTAGAGAAAAATGTGTTTGATTGGAAAAAGGAGCCAGAAACTGAGAGCGGGCGAGTAGTTGGCGTCTCCCGTGCAAGCTACAGGCGATCGTGGCAAACTGCTGATGACCAATCACAGGGAAGGTTTTGGTGCGGTACCTCTTTGTGACCACTTTCACCTAATTACTTCCAGCAGCCTCCAGCAACCACTTACCAACTAGTTAGGGAATACAGATTTTTCCCTATTGCCCAGCATTTGCTAAAGGGTCACCAGGCCTGCGTGATTTGCTCTTTAGCAGCTGATTTTTATAACAACAACCACCAGTCACTCGCCTGCTGGTCGGGAATACTCATTTTTCCACTAATGAGCAGTGGTTGCCTGGGGGTTGCTGACTGGTCTCTGGGCCTGTGTGACTAAGTCCTTAATTGTTCAACTCCTCATCAGTTCCTCGACATGAATTTTAAATGGTAATCTTTTTAATCGGATACCTGGGCATCTAAAACATGGAAATATGGAGCTGGAAATGAGCATAAAAGGAGTATTTAATGCTTACATATTGTGGTGTTGTGCTGTGTATTTGTATTCAAGCAGTTCACCTCAGTCTGTGGGTGAATCAGTTGACCCTCCTTACAAATATCAGAATGGCAACATTGATGACATGTTTCCTGTTCTGTGTCTGCAGGTTGGTAGATGACCGCTGTGTGGTTGAGCCAGCTGCGGGAGATTTGGAAAATCCTCCAAAGAAATTCAGGGGTAGGTATAACTGTGTTTGTATCAGTAAGAGTTATTCAGTATTTCTAATGTGTCTACTGCTGCTCTATTTAAATAATAAAAAGATTGAGGACCAAAGGACCAAGAGAAGCCACGCAAACCTCGAGTGTTTAGTATGAAATATAAATGAAGTTTGTGTGATGTTAGTTCAGCTTCGATCATCAGAGACCATTGGAGGAGAAGTTTTCCACCAGCTGCTCCCTGATGATTTCGCTCTCATATAAAGTTACTTTACCATCTGCTCTCCTCGACTTTGGGACATCGAGCGGCTGAACCAGTTTATAAGTAGAGCACAGAGAGTGACTGACAGTGAAAACTTAAAATCCAGAACAGGCCGGATCAAACTATTGAAATTCACTCAGCGTTATTGGTGGATCACAGCAACCTGACAGGGCAGTCCAAATGGAAAAACATAACCGTCTGATACCAAAACACATAATTTATAACAGCTTTAAGAGTCAGACTGATGGAGAACAGAGGCCTAATTTTGCTGTGCTGTTTTAAACTGAGAACTACAAATAAATAATCTTTTTCTTCTTTCTTTATCGATGCTCTTTGCCCTCATGAACTACGACTCATGTTTATTTAGAATTTAAAATCTTTATTTTTATGTTGCATTGTTGGGATTGAGATCTCAGAGAGCCTTAAAAAAAATAATTAGGAATGCAAAACGCAAACAACTCAGACACATAAAAACAATTAAAAGATCAGTGAAGCACAAATTCAGTCTGCATGCAGCCTAAAAGGTGCAGAGAACACAACAGAGGATAAATTCATTAATTTACCAAAAAAAAAAATAAATTATTAGTTGAAAAAAGAACAGAATACGGTAATTATGTTGATAATTGATGATTTTGTAAATTTAAATAGCATAATATAGATTATTAGATAAAATAAAGCCAATAAATTTGTTCAGTTTGAATATTTTCATCTCATCCACTATCTGGAAATATAGACGTTAAAGTTTTTTCACCAAACTAAAAAACTGTAGTTCAAATGTAATTATTTTTTTCACCTATTAATTATTAATTAATACACCTATTAATTATACACATTATTAAGTGCTATTTTAATTTCTTTGGTTGTGTTGTGTTTAAACCTCAGTGCTCTAATTTAAGCTGCTTTTACACCATTTACATTCTAGTAATATTACAGAGTGATTACACACAGGCAACTTATATTTGCTATACAAACACACAGCTGGAACAGCGTGAAAACATACAGGATCTGCTGAAGGAGGGTCAATATTTGCCTTGCTTTTGTGTTCTCGTACATCATTTTGCTCCAACTGTTGTACTGAATGTTGCTCTCTCTGGCACTCTTTTAATGTCTTATTGGTCTTGTCTAAGTACACACTGTCAGTCTTCTGTTCACTCTAAAACATGTTTGTTCATTCATGCATTGTGCCGCTGCGGCGATGTCTCAAATATTCATTGACCACAAATGTCTTCCACTTCCACATTTGTTCTGCGTAAAGAAGTCTCTTTGAAGTCACTGAACTTGTTTTGGCTCGTGTTTAGGTAGAAGCGTTCAGTGGCACCTTCTGGACTCAGTTCCCTCTGCCCACTCCATGAAAGCCCTCTTTCTTTTGGTTGGTCAGTTTCTGGAAGCCTGCCAAAGGGCAACATTTTCATTACCGATTGACCTTTTATTTCTTATTAATCCTTACACATAATAAAACAAGAAAAATGTCTATTACATTTGGGCCCAAGTCACGTGGGGCCAGGATTCCTTGGGCCAAGATGCCCATCTTCAATATATTACAATATAATTTAAAGGAAATCAGTATTTACTCTGCTTAAATATGACCGAAATGATGAAGGAATCAGAAATGTTGCTGCAGTTCTACTAAAACTGAGATTTTGTACCATCCAGGGATCTTAATACATGTGAAAAAAATAACTAAATGTTTTAGTATTTTTAGGTCACATAAAGTTGTTTGTCATCAGCAAACAGTGAACGTGCATTTTTATGTTGGGTTTGAAATCAATGTTCATGTCATCAAGACTTTAATCACTGTTGGTTAATCAGCTCATAAAAAATCAATGCATTTTTGGGGCGAAGCTGTTTAAAGATTGAGATGGGGCTAATAAATAAAATTAGAACAGTAGCAACACGATCCACTGACCAACCAGCCACCCAAAACACAGTGAGATAATACCACAGTGTGAGCAAAAAATACAAACTGTTTAAAAGAAGTAAAAACTGGTTTTGCATTAAATCTTCTCTTTGATCTGCAGACCGCTGTGATGTGATTCAAACTGCCTTCTTCTTCTTCTTCCAGACTGCCTGTTTAAGGTTTGTCCCATGAGTCGATACTCGGCTCAGAAGCAGTTTTGGAAAGCCAAACAAGCCAAACATGAGAAGGACAAGATCGGTGATGTGGTTCTGCTACAAAAACTACAGGTAACACCTGCACATTCCTGCACAAACATGATCAAGTCCAAGTTGCCGAGTCCTAAATTAGCATGGTTCTGTTTGGATGAAGCTAGGCTAGCATGTACCCATGCTTAAAGCTTTTGTGCTAATCCAAATATGTACTGGACCTCTTGGAGACAAGTGTACCTCTACAAAGAAATATGACTATAGGTTTGTGGTTTGTCATATTATATACAGTGTATCATAAAAGTGAGTACACCCCTCACATTTCTGCAGATATTTAAGTATATCTTTTCATGGGACAACACTGACAAAATGACACTTTGACACAATGAAAAGTAGTCTGTGTGCAGCTTATGTAACAGTGTAAATTTATTCTTCCCTCAAAATAACTCAATATACAGCCATTAATGTCTAAACCAGCTGCAACAAAGGTGAGTACACCCCTAAGAGACTACACCCGTAAATGTCCAAATTGAGCACTGCTTGTCATTTCCCCTCCAAAATGTCATGTGACTCGTTAGTGTTACTAGGTCTCAGGTGTGCACAGGGAGCAGGTGTGTTCAATTTTGTAGTGCAGCTCTCACACTCTCTCATACTGGTCACTGAAAGTTCCAACATGGCAAAGAACTCTGTGAGGATCTTAAAAGACGAATTGTTGCTCTACATGAAGACTGTTACATAAGCTGCACACAGACTACTGTTCATTGTGTCAAATTGTCATTTTGTCAGTGTTCTCCCATGAAAAGATATACTTAAATATCTGCAGAAAGGTGAGGGGTGTACTCACTTTTGTGATACACTGTAACAAGAAGGGCTTGATAGAGGGTTAATGAGCAGATGCTTAATTAGATTGAACTGTGTCTGTTGCAGCATGCATCAAATTTGGAGCAGAAGCAGAATGAAACAGAAAACAAGAAAGTCCATGGAGATGTGGTCAAATATGGAACTGTCATACAGGTAAATGAATTATTTCTCATTCAAATAAAGGGGAACACAAAGATTTACAGAGCCACACAGTGACTAAATGACTACAATCAGAAAACAGAAATGCAAAACCATAAAACAAAACTGCCATAAGATGACAAAATATTCAAAAATTCTCCAAGCCAGCTCAAAGAAACAGAGGCTCACAAGATCTTCAAAGACACAAAAACAACCTTAAAGAGATTAGACTTCCACAGAAATAACCATGAAAAGTTGCACTACAAAAACATAAGGAAATGTCTCCAACACAAAGATTAGCAGACCCTTTGAAGGAGGACTCGAGGATGCCTGAGGAGCCTCTCATAATCAGCTCATGGCTGAAGGTGAACAAGCTTTTGTTCGCTTTACCTGCATCTGACTCATTTGTTTTTACTCTCCATGTTTTCTCATGCCAATCAAAGGACATTATGAAACATATCAGGCTTTTTTGGCATCATCACAAACCAGGCTGCACGGCCATGACAAAGAGGGAGGTGCACACCGAAGCCAATTAAAAGGTTTATTTTAAATGAAAGAAAGGACCTTAAACTGACCACGGTGTGTTTGGTCAGTATGATCAGTATCAGTGAGTGCCTGAGTGAAGAAATGGTGAATGCAATGTTATCAAGTGTGGAAAACCAAACAGGTGTCTCAGGGAGGAGAGCCACAGCAGCTGAACTCTGCCCTCCAAGGCTTACAGATGAGACCTGTTACACAAACAGGCTAAAAAAGCGGGGCGGAGTGGATCACAGTATATTTACATTTCACAATTAGCCTTTTAGTGTCAGCACAATCAAAACAATACATGACACATGTTACCCCTCAAAGTTTCAATGGTACAATAACGGTTAATTATTCAGAGATTGGAGCCTAAGAAAAATCAATCCACAAACACATTATCACTGCCTTTAATGTGTCGGATGACCAGATCATAAAACTGCAAAAACAAGGACCGTTGTCTGATTAGCACCCTGGAAAAATGCACAGAGGTAGTGGTGGACTGAGCCCATATAATCTACTTGCCTGTACCTGCAGCACAAAAGA